>NW_028270188.1:49154233-49256733 GCF_037043375.1 Chiloscyllium plagiosum
GAGAACTCTGTGGGAAGCTAGAGAAGCGATTGCTGGGCCTCTTGCTGAGATATTTGTATCATCGATAGTCACAGGTGAAGTGCCGGAAGACTGGAGGTTGGCTAACGTGGTGCCACTGTTTAAGAAGGGCGGTAAGGACAAGCCAGGGATCTATAGACCGGTGAGCCTGACCTCGGTGGTGGGAAAGTTGTTGGAGGGAATCCTGAGGGACAGGATGTACATGTATTTGGAAAGGCAAGGACTGATTAGGGATAGTCAGCATGGCTTTGTGCGTGAGAAATCATGTCTCACAAACTTGATTGAGTTTTTTGAAGAAGTAACAAAGAGGAAAGTTAAAATCCCCGACCATCCCTATTATTCTTACAGAGAGCTGAGATCTCCTTACAAGTTTGTTTCTCAATTTCCCTCTGACTATTGGGGGGTCTATAATACAATCCCAAAAAGGTGATCATCCCTTTCTTATTTCTCAGTTCCACCCAAATAACTTCCCTGGATGTATTTCCGGGAATATCCTTCCTCAGCACAGCTGTAATGCTGTCTCTTATCAAAAATGCCACTCCCCCTCCTCCCTTCCCTCCCTTTCTCTCCTTCCTGTAGCATTTGTATCCTGGAACACTAAGCTGCCAGTCCTGCCCATCCCTGAGCCATGTTTCCGTAATTGCTATGATATCCCAGTCCCATGTTCCTAACCATGCCCTGAGTTCATCTGCCTTCCCTGTTAGACCCGTTGCATTGAAATAAATGCAGTTTGATTTATTAGTCCCACCTTGTCCCTGCCTGTTTGACTCACTTCTGTTCTCAGCTGTACCCATCTCAGATCAATCTCTTTCCTCACTATCTCCCTGGGTCCCACATCCCCACCTTACTTGTTTAAATCCTCCCAACCAGTTCTAGCAAATTTCCCTGCCAGTATATTAGTCCCCTTCCAATTTAGGTGCAAACCTTCCTCCTTGTGCAGGTCACTTATATGTGATCTATATGGACTTCAGTAAGGCGTTCGACAAGGTTCCCCATGGGAGACTGATTAGCAAGGTTAGATCTCATGGAATACAGGGGGAACCTGCCATTTGGATACAGAACTGGCTCAAAGGAAGAAGACAGAGGGTGGTGGTGGAGGATTGTTTTTCACACTGGAGGCCTGTGACCAGTGGAGTGCCACAAGGATTGGTGCTGGGCCCTCTACTTTTTGTCATTTACATAAATGATTTGGATGCGAGCATAAAGGTACAGTTAGTAAGTTTGCAGATGACACCAAAATTGCAGGTGTAATGGACAGCGAAGAGGGTTACCTCAGGTTACAACAGGATCTGGACCAGATGGGCCAATGGGCTGAGAAGTGGCAGATGGAGTTTAATTCAGATAAATGCGAGGTGCTGCATTTTGGGAAAGCAAATCTTAGCAGGACTTCTACACTTAATGGTAAGGTCCTTGGAGTGCAGGTTCATAGCTCATTGAAAGTGGAGTTGCAGGTAGGTAGGATAGTGAAGAAGGCGTTCGTATGCTTTCCTTTATTGGTCAGAGTATTGAGTACAGGAGTTGGGAGGTCATGTTGCGGCTGTACAGAACATTGGTTAGGCCACTGTTGGAATATTGCGTGCAATTCTGGTCTCCTTCCTATCGGAAAGATGTTGTGAAACTTGACAGGGTTCAGAAAAGATTGACAAGGATGTTGCCAGGATTGGAGGATCTGAGCTACAGGGAGAGGCTGAACAGGCTGGGGCTGTTTTCCCTGGAGCGTCGGAGGCTGAGGGGTGACCTTATAGAGGTTTATAAAATCATGGATAGGGTAAATAGGCAAAGTCTTTTCCCTGAGGTCGGGGAGTCCAGAACTAGAGGGCATAGGTTTAGGGTGAGAGGGGAAAGATATAAAAGGGACCTAAGGGGCAACTTTTTCACACAGAGGGTGGTACATGTATGGAATGAGCTGCCAGAGGATGTGGTAGAGGCTGGTACAATTGCAACATTTAAGAGGCATCTGGATGAGTATATGAATAGGAAGAGTTTGGAGGGATATGGGCCGGGTGCTGGCAGATGGGACTAGTTTAGTTTGGGATTATAGTCAGCATGGACTGGCTGAACCGAAGGATGGATGACTCTGACTCTATCGTATTGAAGCACTTATATTCTGAGGAACCTCGGTGGGGTTGGGGGAATTTCCCTGTTTCGACTGAAATGAAAAGGAGCTGCTTTGCTGAGGGGCACTTTGGTATTTGAAGCACTCTTCACGGAGAGCAGGGGAGGCTGCATCATGGAATAGATCCAAGATTGAATTGTGCTGGACAAGGGAGCCCAGGGTTAATGATAGAAGCAGGGGTTAGGGAAGAGTCAGGAATGTTGGAGTTCAGGCCAATCCGATCAGCCGTAATCTGAGACTGGTGGGGAGCAGGCTCATGGGGCCAGATGACCTCCCTTTATTTTACAGTCTCTTTCAGGGTCACAGCACACCCTAACTTGGTCATCTTTGTACCCACTGAACTGTAGCGACTGTTGCAATGTAGAAAGCCTGTTTGTGCACGGGAAGATCCCATCAACAACAATGTGATAATAGTTGGGCTAAGTGTGGTGTCACTTGAGGAATAAATATTGTCCCCGTCACACTCTGGGAAGAATTCCATGCCCCGCTCTTCCATTAGTGCCATGGGATCCTTTATATCCAGCTGATAGCAGGAGAGGTTCCTGCTTGGGGTTTTATCCAAAGTATGGCACCTTCAGTGCAACACCCCCTCTCTCTAAGCGGCAGGGATTCATAGAGTCCTACAGTAAAGGAGAGACCCATTTGTCCATCAAGTCTGTCCCAACAAAACAAAACTATTCCAACTCAACACTATTCCCACTTTCCAGCACCTGGCCTTGAATGGTAGCACATTTTCACTGCTCCTCCAGGTACCTTTTGAAAGGTTGTGTGGTTTCCTGTCTCAGCTACCCTCCAGGCAGCACATTCCAGATTCCCAGCACATTCCTCTGGGTGAAAAGGCATTTCCTCAAATCCCTCAAAATCTCCTGGCTGTCACCCTAGAATGATGCCCCCCTCCCTTGTTATTAATCTGTTATTGAGTGCAGTAGCTAGTTCCTATCCACCCTCGCTGTGTCCCTCTTATCTTTATATCGGGATCTGCTGTCAAGAAAACCACCTGAGCTTGCGTTCATAGCTAACATTTCCCATGCCAGGCTGCATCCTGGTAAATCTGCTCTGCACTGCATTCCCTCCAGTGCAGTCACATCCTTTCTATGGCACAGTGACCAGAACTGTGCACAGTACTCCAGCTGTCATCTAGTCAAAGTCCTGTACAGCTCTGGCATAACCTTCCTTCTCTGATAATCTGTAACACAGCTGATAAAGGCAAGTGTCCCGAATGCCATCCCAACCACCCTGTTAACCAGTCCTGCTGCCGTCAGGGATTTTTGTTTAGATTCTGGTTAAATCTCTGGCATTGCACTTGGACATGCAGTCTCCTAAAACAGGAGAGAAAGTCTTTCTTCACCTGTGCATGACTAACAGAAGCTGAGAGCAAGAACAGAATGGGAAAATATTTCCTATCTGAACACTGGCCTTCTGAAGTAGTGATCTAACTTTAAAGACAGGACTGTACCCTAACCGCAGCAAAGGGTGCTGTGTCAGCTTTAATTTCCATGGGAGCCATGGGTTTTATTCAACAGCAATGAACGTCCCCATAAGACCATTAGATGATAGGAACTGAATTTGACCATTCAGCCCCTCTAATCTGTTCCGCCATTCAATTGTGAGACTCGAGCCCTCATTCTGAGCCTTCCTTGAAACTGTACTTTTCCTCAGCACTGCCCCTTGTGGTGATGGAGCCCTGTTCGATAAATCATGCAGTGAACCTCCCACTAAAGAAGGAGATGACACACATCACCCGCTGTTCGAGAACATGAAGCAAGGCAAGCTGCGCACCAAGGTGGAAAATGGTAAGTGACAAACGTTAGAGACAGACAATCCTGTCAAATGTGACTGTACTTGAAATGAAACAGTTGAGTTCTCAACTGTAGGCATTTGTAACATTCAACTGGGTATGAGGACTGCATTAAACTCAAGACACTGAGTTCCATACTCTGTATCTAACCCCGTGCTGTCCCTGTCCTGGGAGTGTTTGATGGGGGTACAGCGTAGAGGGAGCTTTACTCTGTATCTAACCCCGTGCTGTCCCTGTCCTGGGAAGGTTTGATGGGGGGGACACCGTAGAGGGAGCTTTACTCTGTATCTAACCCCGTGCTGTCCCTGTCCTGGGAGTATTTGATGGGGGTACAGCGTAGAGGGAGCTTTACTCTGTATCTGACTCCATGCTGTCCCTATCCTGGGAAGGTTTGATGGGGGGGGACACCGTAGAGGGAGCTTTACTCTGTATCTAACCCCGTGCTGTCCCTGTCCTGGGAGTGTGTGATGGGGGACAGTGTAGATGGAGCTTTACGCTGTATCTAACTCCGTGCTGTCCCTGTCCTGAGGCAGGTTTTGATAGAGACAGGGTACAATTACTCTTTCTAACTCACGTAATGCCAGTGTGATTGTTGGTGACACTGCGTACCAATGAAAATGTGAACATTCCGTTTCAAATAAATCTCCTAGAAGCAAGTTTACTTGAGCTGAACTCTGATCGCAATCCGTTGTCTGCACCAACGTATTGACTTCAGGCAAGTTACAGGTATAACCTCAGCAAGATGCTCTGTGCTTTCGTGCCCTTTGTCTTAAAAGCACAGCACACGTCTCCATTATCTCCTGTGGATCCAGAGCTGCACCCCCTCGACAGTTAGATCATGATATGACCTGTAGTCCCTCATTACAGTTCACAGCCAGATGTAGTGTAATGTTGTAATGTGAGAATGTAATGTTGTGATCACACTGACTAATTCATTCCCCAGAGCTGAACTCATGTGCTGCAGCTCACCCTACTATTAATTCTTTGTTTTTATTGCTGGGGTGATGTTTGAGGAGCTGCAGTTGGCCTCAGTTTCCCCTGATCTGGAATATTTGCAGATTGTTAATGTTCACACTCCTGTGAGCTATTGCATGACCTGTCGTCCTTGTTCTTGTAGGGATGCTGTGTAAGTGTGCTGTGTAAGCCTGGGGGCTGTTGGATCTGACAACCCGAGAGCTGGCTACACCTGGTTTTACTTCCGGTGAACATTTAAATGAGGGAATAGTTTGGTCTTTCTAACCCCGCTTCCTGCTTTAACTGTGAATGAGACTATTGTGCATTTGAATGTTTCACCGTTTTCTAATCTGCAGGCGAAGGCACCATCCCAGTGGAATCGAGCGACATTGTCCCAACGTGGGATGGGATTCAGCACGGGGAGAGACTGCGCACCATGTCCTGTAGTGACAAGATTCTGCGCTGGAACGTGCTGGGCCTTCAGGGGGCACTGCTCTCCCACTTCATCCACCCAGTCTATCTCAGCTCTGTTACCCTGGGTGAGCTTCCAGCTTCACTTGCTGGCCTTTCTTCCCTGAAACATGATAACGTGGGAGTTAGGGTCCCGTTAGACAAGGAATCAGTGTTGTCACATGAGCAGGAAGACTTTCTGTACTGTACCTACCATACCCCCTAACAAAGACCCTTCACTCTTCACCCAATTCATTATTTTAAATGTTGTCTGCTGCTTTTCTTAGACAACCATGGAGTTGCATAGACATTACTGCAGTGAAGGGATAGAGCCAGAAACTGCTGCAGGAGATGTTCTGTCTGGGTAAACGTGGGACTAAAGGAGGGCAGCCCTACCACAATGGAGGGTTGGAGGAGAATCCAGAAGGCTAATAAGTAAATAATTCTTTCGCTGCTTGTGACTCTGAGCACCCCAAAGTGCCAGTAAAATATGCTGGGTGTGTCGTCATTGTTATAGATTAGGAAAAATGGTAGTGGTACAAGCCAAGTGACTGCATCTCTGACAGCGCACTAACTTCTTGTCCTGGAGTACCAGCTGTGGCTTCTGGGGTTGGGTCTGGAGCCCTTGTCCTTCCTAACTCGGGAGATGAGATCAGCTGGTCTGTCCTTACAAACTGGTGAAAGCCACAGAGCCTGTGCTTGGGTAGGGGCTGACGTCAGACTGGAGGGATTCAAACCTGGAGATGTGCAGAAAGAGAGTGATGGATTCTGGGAGGCCGTGGTTTAGCAGGCAGGTCACTGGACTAGTATTTCAGAAACACCAGGCTAATGACAGCTGAAGAAATCTGAATCCCAGTAAAATTCTTGGGGATGGGGAAGAAAATAAGCTATCCCAATGGTGACCCACGCAAATACTACCAGTTATTGTAAAAAGCTATCTGGTTCATGATGTTCTTTAGGGAAGGAAATCTGTCATCGTTACTGGGTCTCCAGGCTTAAAGCAATGTTGCTGACACTTTACTACCCTCTGGACAATTACAGATGGGCACTAAAGGCTGGCCTAGCTGGAGATGCCTTCGTTCCATGAACAAAGAACAAAACTGATTGGTTGGAAATGGTGTGGCAATCTATGAGGAGTTTTAAATTGAGGGTGGGGATTTATTTTTGAGGAAGCAGATGACTGCAGTTTTAAGTAGGATGTTGTGAAGAGGGTGAACGGTCCCTGAATCCACCATTCTGCACGGAAGAGTATTCTGTGCTCCCTCATGCTGGGGGACAGTTATTGGGTGAATGTTGACCTGGGAGTTTTCTCTCCCTTTAGTGTGGGAGTCTAGTGATACTGTTCAGGATAAACCACCTCCTCTTCCCACAGGTTACCTGTACAGCCATGGGCACCTGGCCCGAGCAGTCTGCTGTCGCATGTCGAGGGACGGTGAGGAGTTTCAAAGGAGTCTACCGTACCCTTACGTCCTGAATCATCCACAGGTAAAAACAAAGCAACATCATGTTTGAGGTTCTGGGCGAGAGTGCCGATAGAGGAGCAGAACGGTGCCGTTTGGTGTAGCTGATGGTCCACTGATGATGGTGGGAAGGTTGCTATAGGGCCAAGCTGGGTTGCTGTGAGACCTGGATGTGTGGTTAGATCTCCCTGACTACACTAGCTGAAGATCTTGGGAGCCCAGCATTTACCAACTCTGGACTACTGCATTCACAAAAGTGGCTGATCATAAATTTAAACTTGGAAATGGAAACTTTCCCATGTGTTTGCTTTGAATTCAAAGCCCCTCTCTCCCTCCAAGGTGTACAGCTGGTGACACACTGGTCTAGATCGCCCACCCAGCAGAGTTGAGCTCCTCAAATAAGATGTACCTCCTTTAGAGAATGGAGAGCCATGAAGGCTGGTAAAGGTTAAACCAACTCTTAAGTGGATAGAGCAGGGAAACATCTAGGGTTTGCAGACAAAATGAGTCAGGGAATACGATATGTTAGTTTCTGTGTTTTCTCTCTCGCTCTCGTGCTCTCCCTCACTGTCTCTCATCTCCCTCCGTCACACCTCCTCCCCCTCCCTCACACCTCCCCCCCTCCCTCACACCTCCCCCCCCCTCCCTCACACCTCCCCCCCTCCCTCACACCTCCCCCCCTCCCTCACACCTCCCCCCTCCCTCACACCTCCCCCCCCTCACACCTCCCCCCTCATACCTCCCCCCCCTCACACCTGCCCCCCTCACACCTCCCCCCTCCCTCACACCTCCCCCCTCCCTCACACCTCCCCCCTCCCTCACACCTCCCCCCTCCCTCACACCTCCCCCCTCCCTCACACCTCCCCCCCTCCCTCACACCTCCCCCCCCTCCCTCACACCTCTCCCCCCCCCTCCCTCACACCTCTCCCCCCCCTCCCTCACACCTCTCCCGCCCCCCTCACACCTCTCCCCCCCCCTCCCTCACACCTCTCCCCCCCTCCCTCACACCTCTCCCCCCCTCCCTCACACCTCCCCCCTCCCTCACACCTCCCCCCTCCCTCACACCTCCCCCCTCCCTCACGCCTCCCCCCTCCCTCACGCCTCCCCCCTCCCTCACGCCTCCCCCCCTCCCTCACGCCTCCCCCCCTCCCTCACGCCTCCCCCCCTCCCTCACGCCTCCCCCCCTCCCTCACGCCTCCCCCCCTCCCTCACGCCTCCCCCCCTCCCACACGCCTCCCCCCCTCCCTCACGCCTCCCCCCCTCCCTCACGCCTCCCCCCCTCCCTCACGCCTCCCCCCCTCCCTCACGCCTCCCCCCCTCCCTCACGCCTCCCCCCCTCCCTCACGCCTCCCCCCCTCCCTCACGCCTCCCCCCCTCCCTCACGCCTCCCCCCCTCCCTCACGCCTCCCCCCCTCCCTCACGCCTCCCCCCCTCCCTCACGCCTCCCCCCCTCCCTCACGCCTCCCCCCCTCCCTCACGCCTCCCCCCCTCCCTCACGCCTCCCCCCCCTCCCTCACGCCTCCCCCCCCTCCCTCACGCCTCCCCCCCCTCCCTCACGCCTCCCCCCCCTCCCTCACGCCTCCCCCCCTCCCTCACGCCTCGCCCCCCTCCCTCACGCCTCCGCCCCCCCCTCACGCCTCGCCCCCCCCTCACGCCTCGCCCCCCCCTCACGCCTCGCCCCCCCCTCACGCCTCGACCCCCCCTCACGCCTCGACCCCCCCTCACGCCTCGACCCCCCCTCACGCCTCGACCCCCCCTCACGCCTCGACCCCCCCTCACGCCTCGACCCCCCCTCACGCCTCGACCCCCCCTCACGCCTCGACCCCCCCTCACGCCTCGACCCCCCCTCACGCCTCGACCCCCCCTCACGCCTCGACCCCCCCTCACGCCTCGACCCCCCCTCACGCCTCGACCCCCCCTCACGCCTCGACCCCCCCTCACGCCTCGACCCCCCCTCACGCCTCGCCCCCCCCTCACGCCTCGACCCCCCCTCACGCCTCGACCCCCCCTCACGCCTCGACCCCCCCTCACGCCTCGACCCCCCCTCACGCCTCGACCCCCCCTCACGCCTCGACCCCCCCTCACGCCTCGACCCCCCCTCACGCCTCGACCCCCCCTCACGCCTCGACCCCCCCTCACGCCTCGACCCCCCCTCACGCCTCGACCCCCCCTCACGCCTCGACCCCCCCTCACGCCTCGACCCCCCCTCACGCCTCGACCCCCCTCACGCCTCGACCCCCCCTCACGCCTCGCCCCCCCCTCACGCCTCGCCCCCCCCTCACGCCTCGCCCCCCCCTCACGCCTCGCCCCCCCCTCACGCCTCGCCCCCCCCCCACGCCTCGCCCCCCCCCCACGCCTCGCCCCCCCCCCACGCCTCGCCCCCCCCTCACGCCTCGCCCCCCCCTCACGCCTCGCCCCCCCCTCACGCCTCGCCCCCCCCTCACGCCTCGCCCCCCCCTCACGCCTCGCCCCCCCCTCACGCCTCGCCCCCCCCTCACGCCTCGCCCCCCCCTCACGCCTCGCCCCCCCCTCACGCCTCGCCCCCCCCCTCACGCCTCGCCCCCCCCTCACGCCTCCCCCCCCCACGCCTCTCCCCCCCACACCTCTCCCCCCCACACCTCTCCCCCCCTCTCGCTCCCCCCCTCTCGCTCCCCCCCTCTCGCTCCCCCCCTCTCGCTCCCCCCCTCTCGCTCCCCCCCTCTCGCTCCCCCCCTCTCGCTTCCCCCCCTCTCGCTTCCCCCCCTCTCGCTTCCCCCCCCCCTCGCTCTCCCCCCCCTCGCTCCCCCCCCTCGCTCCCCCCCCCTCGCTCCCCCCCCCTCGCTCCCCCCCCCCTCGCTCCCCCCCCCCTCGCTCCCCCCCCCCTCGCTCCCCCCCCCCTCGCTCCCCCCCCCCTCGCTCCCCCCCCCTCGCTCCCCCCCCCCTCGCTCCCCCCCCCCTCGCTCCCCCCCCCCTCGCTCCCCCCCCCTCGCTCCCCCCCCCTCGCTCCCCCCCCCTCGCTCCCCCCCCCCTCGCTCCCCCCCCCTCGCTCCCCCCCCCCTCGTTCCCCCCCCCTCGCTCCCCCCCCCTCGCCCCCCCCCCCGATCTCCCCCCCCCCCCCTCGCTCGCCCCCCCCCCTCGATCTCCCCCCCCCCTCGATCTCCCCCCCCCCCCTCGCTCTCCCCCCCCCCTCGCTCCCCCCCCCATCGCTCCCCCCCCCTCGCTCCCCCCCCCTCGCTCGCTCCCCCCCCTCGCTCGCCCCCCCCCCCTCGCTCCCCCCCCCCCTCGCTTCCCCCCCCCCCTCGCTCCCCCCCCCCTCGCTTCCCCCCCCCCCTCGCTCCCCCCCCCCCTCGCTCCCCCCCCCCCCTCGGCCCCCCCCCCCCCTCGGCCCCCCCCCCCCCTCGGCCCCCCCCCCCCTCGCTCCCCCCCCCCTCGCTCCCCCCCCCCTCGCTCCCCCCCCCCTCGCTCCCCCCCCCCTCGCTCCCCCCCCCCTCGCTCCCCCCCCCCCTCGCTCCCCCCCCCTCGCTCCCCCCCCCCTCGCTCGCTCCCCCCCTCGCTCCCCCCCCCTCGCTCCCCCCCCCCCTCGCTCCCCCCCCCCCTCGCTCCCCCCCCCCCCCTCGCTCGCTCCCCCCCCCTCGCTCCCCCCCCCTCGCTCCCCCCCCCTCGCTCCCCCCCCCTCGCTCCCCCCCCCTCGCTCCCCCCCCCTCGCTCCCCCCCCCTCGCTCCCCCCCCCCTCGCTCCCCCCCCCCTCGCTCCCCCCCCCCTCGCTCCCCCCCCCCTCGCTCCCCCCCCCCCTCGCTCCCCCCCCCCTCGCTCCCCCCCCCCTCGCTCCCCCCCCCTCGCTCCCCCCCCCCTCGCTCCCCCCCCTCATGGTATTGAGCGTTCCCTCTCGCGCTCCCCCTCAGTCCCTCACTCCTTCGCACTCTCTCTCTGTCACAATCCTTTTGCTCGCCCTCTGTCTCGCACTTACTCACACCCCGCTTTCTTTCGCGCGTGTGCTCTCTTTCTCTCCTCTCTCTCTCCTCTCTGTCTCCTCTCCTCTCTCTCTCTCGCGCTCTCTCTCTCTCTCTCTCGCACTCTCTCTCTCTCTCGCACTCTCTCTCGCACTCTCGCACTCTCTCTCTCCCTCTCGCACTCTCTCTCGCACTCTCTCGCGCTCTCCCTCTCGCGCTCTCCCTCTCGCGCTCTCCCTCTCGCGCTCTCCCTCTCGCGCTCTCCCTCTCGCGCTCTCCCTCTCGCGCTCTCCCTCTCGCGCTCTCCCTCTCGCGCTCTCCCTCTCGCGCTCTCCCTCTCGCGCTCTCCCTCTCGCGCTCTCCCTCTCGCGCTCTCCCTCTCGCGCTCTCCCTCTCGCGCTCTCCCTCTCGCGCTCTCCCTCTCGCGCTCTCCCTCTCGCGCTCTCCCTCTCGCGCTCTCCCTCTCGCGCTCTCCCTCTCGCGCTCTCCCTCTCGCGCTCTCCCTCTCGCGCTCTCCCTCTCGCGCTCTCCCTCTCGCGCTCTCCCTCTCGCGCACTCGCTCTCGCGCACTCGCTCTCGCGCACTCGCTCTCGCGCACTCGCTCTCCCTCTCGCACTCGCACTCGCTCTCGCATACATACTCCCTCGCTCCTTCACACACACCTTTGCGCTTGCCCTCGTGCCCCCCCCTCGCGTGTGCTCCCCATCTCTCTCTCACTTCCTCGCTCGCTCCCCCTCTCACGCTCCTTCGCGCTTGCTCTCGTGCCCCCCTCTCTCTCACTCCCTCACTCACTCCCCCTCTCTCTCTCTCTCCCCCGTGCTCAGTCTCACCCACTTGCTTACCCACATGCCCCCTCCTTGGATTGAAGGATTGCTTTCTGCTTGCAGATTGGCCGGGTTAGTGTCTACGACTCAACGCGACAGACTGGGAAAACAAAAGAATCGAGCGTCAATTGGTCTTTGGCAGATGGAGCAGAAGTGGAAGTTTTGGATGGAACCAAAGGAAAAGTTGATGGGTAATTTAAACAGCCAGCCCCTGGCATGATTGAAACATTAGGCATTGTGACATTGCTGACTAGAACCAGGAGGTGATGGCGTAGTGGTGTTATTGCTCGTCTGTTTATCCAGAAACCCAGGTAGTAACTGGGGACCCGGGTTCAAATCCCACCACGGCAAATGGTTCAATTTTAAATCAAGTTTTTAAAAATCTGGAATTGAGAGTCTAATGATGACCACAAATCCATTGCCAATTGTCAGGAAAAATCCATCTGGTTCATGAATGTCTTTTATGAAAGGAAACAGCCACCCTTACTACACGTGACTCCCAGACTGTCTGTAACATGGTCAACTCTTAGCTGCCCTCTGGGCAATTACGGCTGGGCAGTAATAAATACTGGCCTAACCCGCAACGCCCACATCCTGTGAATGAAATTTTTTTTTTTTAGAAGTTCCATCTTCCATTGGGAATTATTCTAGCTCATCAGAGTTCAGTACCTCTTGTTCACAGCTAAATGGACACCCAAGACTCATGGTACAGGGTTACACAAAAGGATCAATGAGGAACTCTGAGCTCACTCCTTCAGTACTGGCCATGAGCAGGTCATCCTGGACTGTGTGCTCAGTCTCTGGAGGAGCACTTGAGATCCTGGCTCAGGGAAGCAGGGGTCTGTACCCACAGAGCCCATGGTCAAGACTGACCCAATCAGAGCACAAACCACCAATGGAGGTCACCTGGATGGGTCAGGGCACTGGATGCTGTCATTCAAACTGCAAGGGCTTCGTAAAATTATACTATCCCTAAAGAGGATCCCACCCAGACCCACCACCCCACCCTATCTCTGTAACCCTGCATTCCCTATAGCCAATCAACACTAACCTGCACATCCCTGGGCACTATGGGACAATTTCCCATGGCCAATCCACCCTAACCTGCACATCCCTGGGCACTATGGGACAATTTCCCACGGCCAATCCACCCTAACCTGCACATCCCTGGGCACTATGGGACAATTTCCCACGGCCAATCCACCCTAACCTGCACATCCCTGGGCACTATGGGACAATTTCCCATGGCCAATCCACCCTAACCTGCAGATGTTTGGACTTGGGAAGCAACCAGAGGAAACCCATGCAGACACAGGGAGAATGTGCAAACTCCACAAAGCCACCTGAAGGTGAAATCGAACCTGGGTCCCCAGCGCCGTGAGGCAGCAGTCCTAACCACTGAGCCACCGTGGCATGTTGATTCTCTTTTTTTTGTTGTTGCCTTCTCTCCCACCCTGTCAGGCCTCAGCTGGATGTGTCCCGGGTCTCTAAGATCAACCTGTACGATCTGTTCCGGCAGCTGTGCAAGAAGAACAATCGACAGGATCTGCTGGCGATGGCCTCTTACTCTGACGCCAAGGCAGCGGCTGCAGACTTCCAGAACGCGCGCACTCTGTTCGTCAAAGCGCTGGAGCAGATGAACTATGGTAACTGGATCCAGAAACCTCTGGAAGAGAAGAGCTTCATGAACAGTGAAGCGTAATTTCCTGCCTCAGGGTTTGGTAGGGGTGGGGCGGGGGGGTGGGTTTACAGGAGGGGCAGCAATTCTGTACAGTGGTTGTAGAGAATTTAAAACAAAACTCCGAAAACCTTTTTAAAAAAAAAAATCTATTACCATATAATTCCCGACATTCCTTTATAAATCTGTCGAATGTTTATAATCGAATGTAGTTTAAAAAAAAATAATGTAGAATTGATTTTAAAAAAAAACAAAGTCTTTTAAAGCTAAGGAGTAGAGAGATTGTTGAGGGTGGGAGCCTCTTTCATACAAAAGCCCCCACAACGGCCGAGGGGGTTGAACGTTCCTCTCGGGAAGGAGGTTGGAGACTCAGTCTCGGCATGGCATTGTCATACCTCAGTCCCTGTATGTTATTGGACCAACTGCATGACTCTGGGGGGGGGGAAAAAGGGGTGGGAAAGCAGGAGGTAGATGGATTGAAACAAACCCCTTGCTGGCACACTGTGGTCATCTCGGCCGTCCACTTTGCCGGCTTCCTGCTCTGTTTCCACCCCATGTCCCTGAGACCCCGCCTGCATGCCTAGCAGCTTCGAGACTCCAGTTACATATCCCGTGCTCACATTTGGGTTACGGAGCAAACAAGAGTTCCGCCAGGACCCACTTCCCTCCCCATCTTGAATACGGGCAAGAAGGCTCTCTTTAAAAGAAAATGTATTCCCGTGCTCGCCTCCTATTTTTTTGTTTTGGAGAGCGATCTGTGCAATGTCGGCACGGCAACCTGGTTTTTTTTCCCCACCCGCGTTACATTTCCACGTCCAACAAACCGAAACACACTCCAGCTCAGGTTTCAGACTCTGCCCTCCATCCCCAGTTGCAGGACTGGCTGTGTTCCTCGGACAAGCCGGGAGGAATCCTCCCAGTTGACAGGACAGAATTAATGTGCATGCGCACAAGGATTGGGTGTGAATTTCTTCACTTCCTGTTCTGACTACCCATGTGTGGTTCCATGCCCTGCTTTTTTCTTCACCCTCCCCCCCCCCCCCCCCCCCCCCGCCCCCCCAATCTCCCTTTCTCTCCCCCCCCCCCTCTCCTCCACTCTCTCTCTCTCTCTCTCTCTCTCTCTCTCCTCCACTCTCCCTCTCTCTCTCTCCCCACCTCTCTCTCTCTCTCTCTCTTCCCCCCCCTCTCTTTCTCCCCCCCTTCTCTCTCTCTCTCTCTCTTTCCCCCCCCCCCCCCCCTGTCTGTGTCAAGGCCTGCCACTGAAAATGAAATAACACCTAATAGAGCAAGGTCAGCTACCTGTTTTCCCCGTGCCCCTGAAGGTAAGGGGGACCTGCATCATCGCCAGGAAAGGCTGGATGCTGAGGTGGTGGGGAACAGTGTGTGAATGGCAACAGATTGGGAGCTTGGTGAGGAGGCAGTGAGTTAGTTGCTGGGAGTCGCCGTCTAACCTACCTGTCTCTGAGCCAGCTGCAGACGCCGATGACACCCTGATTTGATAGCCTGACATGCGTCCCTGTGTGCTCTGCAAGTGTGAGAACTTTCGGCCAGGTTTCAGGGTTAGTGACAGGAGGAGCTGCCTGCTACAGATGGGACCGTGAGCTCAGTGGGTTCAAAGAGTCTCAATTACCTGTGTGTACGAGTGAAACCACAGCGGCCCTGTTGGTGTTGCATGTTTTTTTTTATTGTTCATTATTAAAAGACTGACCAACAACTGTGTGGAAGTTTAAAGCAAAAAGACAACTTATTAGAAGCTGCAGAAAGCTTCCACTCAGTGTTAAACATGTCTCTCGCTCTCAGAATGACCGTTTCTCTCTGAGCATGGTATTGAAACCTCAGGCAGTGGGCCCAATATACTGTCTCCTGGTCATTTTGGGAAGCTACAAGGTGGGGGTGTTAACAACAGGGCACCAACCTCTCCTCTGGGGCAGGGCTGGGGAAGATGAATGTGATTGGGCCTGGGGCATGTGTGCTGACCCTGACAGCTGAGGGCATTGTATTTCCTGCAGCCTCCTCCCTCTCACCTCAGGCTTTCGCACCCTGACAGCACAGAAGTAGTTATGGCTTTGCACTTAATCACCTGTTGTTCATTGTCGAAGAAGGGTAGCACAAGATGGCTCTTTCTGTAATACGGGATACAGTTCTAGGGGTCAGGCCTGTCACTGAATAACACTGGGGTACAATTCTAGGGGGACAGGTCTGTCAATGGATAACACTGGCACATGGTACTCGGTGGGGGGGAGGTGGAACAGGTCTGTCACTGTATAACACTGGGGTACGGCACAGGTGGGGACAGGTCTGTCACTGTATAACACTGGGTACTGGTGGGGGACAGGTCAGTCACCGTCTAACCCCGGGGTACAGTACTGGGTGGGGACAGGTCTGTCCCTGTTCAACACTGGGGTACAGTACTGGTGGGGAACAGGTCTGTCATTGTATAACACTGGGGTACAGTATTGGTGGGTCGGGTCTGTCAATAGGATAACACTGGGGTACAGTACTGGGTGGGGACAAGTCTGTCACTGTATAACACTGGGGTACAGTACTGGGTGGGGACAGGTCTGTCCCTGTATAACACTGGGGTACAGTACTGGGTGGGGACAGGTCTGTCCCTGTTCAACACTGGGGTACAGTACTGGTGGGGAACAGGTCTGTCAATTGTATAACACTGGGATACAGTACTGGTGGGGACAGGTCTGTCACTGTATAACACTGGGGTACAGTACTGGTGGGGACAGGTCTGTCACTGTATAACACTGGGGTACAGTACTGGTGGGGACAGGTCTGTCACTGTATAACACTGGGGTACAGTACTGGTGGGGACAGGACTGTCTCTGTATAACACTGGGGTACAGTACTGGGTGGGGACAGGTCTGTCACTGTATAACACTGGGATACAGTACTGGGTGGGGACAGGTCTGTCACTGTATAACACTGGGGTACAGTACTGGGTGGGGACAGGTCTGTCCCTGTATAACACTGGGGTACAGTACTGGGTGGGGACAGGTCTGTCCCTGTATAACACTGGGGTACAGTACTGGGTGGGGACAGGCCTGTCCCTGTATAACACTGGGGTACAGTACTGGGTGGGGGCAGGTCTGTCCCTGTATAACACTGGGGTACAGTACTGGTGGGGACAGGTCTGTCACTGTATAACACTGGGGTACAGTACTGGTGGGGACAGGTCTGTCACTGTATAACACTGGGGTACAGTACTGGGTGGGGACAGGTCTGTCAATGGGGTAACTGTATAGGAATCAGTTTGTGCTCTTGACCTAATTGGTGGTGTTTTATTTGACTTGTTAGTTGGTAACAATGGGAAATAGATCTTGTGAAGCGATGAAGGCATAAATAGGAGGTTGTTGAGAGATTTCTGAATGGTATTTTCACCTGTTAATGGCAGGTTGTGGGAATTGTGAGTGTAATAACCAATCTTGTGTTCTAGATGGAAACAGCCAAGTGTGCTGCACAGTGAAATATTTCCCTACCACGCACCATTCCCTTCGTTGGGAAGAGGAGAGCAGTCAGGATCATGCCCTACTGTTTGAGAGTGGAGATGTGTCTCTAATTGCAAAGGAACCTGCCAGCGTTTCAGTTTCTTAAAAAAAAAAGTTTAATTACTCGTATAGTTTTGGAAAGTCTGCCTGAATTGGATTTGATTTTAGTTTCCATTCAACATTCTGCGGAGAGAAGCAGGATCCAAGCGCTGCAAAATGCTGTTCTGATGTGGTGGTACAGTCCTGGTTCAGAACAAGTGTGCCCCTGTCCCAACCCTTCATTGAATTAGGGTGGGGAGTAGGAGAGTTTGTTGATATTTGGAAGAAAACACTGCTTAAATAACCAACACCTCTACTTTTACTGCAGTCTCTGAGGCATAGTGCTATCGAGGGGTGATAGGCGATCGGTTGTCAGATCAGCAGCTGAGTCTGTTGTCACTCCATCACTACCCTAATGTGTTTATGCCCCCACACTGTTGCCCTGGATCATAGGGATATGGGGTGCTTTTGTTCAGAGCTGCAAAGTATGGGCAAGCCATAGGGTTCAAAAATAGGAGAGACTGGTCAGTCCTCAGCCTCTGGTTTTGTCTGATTGAAGGGTAATGTGGTGGAGGTTGGGTGTCAGTGGGAGATTGCACACAAGCCCTTGGAGGGGTGGGGGGGTAGGGGGAGAAGAGGGAACCACATATGGATTGTCTCAGTTTTCCAGACTGCCCCTTTTTATCATCAACCTTTCTTGCAAGGTTGTTAGGATCTCATTCCGTGCAAGATTAGAGTGCTGGAAAAACACAGCAGGTCAGGCTGCATCCGAAGAGCAGGAAAATCGATGGTTCAGGTGAAAGCCCTTAATCAGCAGCCTGACCTGCTGTGCTGTTCCAGCACCACTCTAATCTTGACTCTGCTGTGCAATGTTGAAACTTTATTGCTGGAACAGCACAGCAGGTCAGGCAGCATCCAGGGAACAGGAGATTCGACATTTCGGGCACAGGCCCTTCTTCAGGAATGCAATGTGCAATGAACATCCCCTCCCCTCCCCAACCCCACCCAGATCAATCAGCCCTATCCCATGTTTGTAAATACTCGTGCTCTCAAGCCTTTTAGATCCAAAGTATATTTTCTGCCCACGTTCCCACACAGACACCACAGGAGGAGAATGTGCAAACCCCACACAAACATTTTCCATTCATTTTTACAGGGCTTTAGGTTTGGTTGTAACATATAGCAAGAGACCTGGTCTCATCCATTCTGACCTCTACAATAAATTTGATGTTCATCTTTTCAGAATTGGTGTAGGATTTGATGTGTAGTGATGAATCTGTGGTAGCATTGTTCTCTGACCCTTTAGACTGAGATGATACTCACTGGAAGTATTTGCTGGTTCAGAGTCGGAGATTTTGCATGTTGGTTTGTTTCTGTCAGCAGTACTGTTTGAGAGTTTGAGCATTTGTTGTGCACCCTTTCAAATTGCTCCCTTGTGCAACTTTTCACTGCTGTGCCAATATTGTTTGAATCATTGAATCATAGAATCCCTACAATGTAGAAGCAAGCCATTTGCCTACTGGGTCCACGTGAAGTCTCCATCCCACCCCACAGCCTAATTCACTTAGCCTAGACACTGTGGGACAATTTCCAACGGCCAATCCACCCTAACCTGCAGATCTTAGGACTGCAGGAGGAAACCCACACAGACACCATGGAAGGAGAATGTGCAAATCCCACACAGACAGTTGCCCGAAGATGGAATCTAACCTAGGTCCCTGGTGCCATGAGGCAGCAGTGCAAGGCATGGAGCTGCCTCCTGCTGAAGTTTTTATTGTACATTCATGTCCAGAAAGGCCAATGTGTTGGAGAATAGAACCTGACTATTCATTGGCACCTAGCATCCACATTCAGCAAAGAGTTAGATACAGAGAAATGCTCTCTCTATATTGTTTCCAGCCCCTCTTTCTCCCCCCCCCCCCCCCAAAATCAAACACTCCAAGGTCAGCGACAGCCCAAAGGTAGATACAGAGTTAGGCTACCTCTCCACTGTCCCCCTTCCCATTAACCGCGCCTAAACAATGTTTGATGCGTGGTAAAGCTCTGCTCTTTTTAAACTGAAAGTAAAGCATCCTCCACTCTTAAACAAAGTAAAGCTCCCTCTAATCTTCTACAGTAAACTGAAAGTAAAGAGCCCTTGATACTGTCTAATTTAGTGTAGCCAATACACCCTAACGTGCACATCTTTGAACTGTGGGAGGAAACCCACACAGACACTGGGTGGAGGGGGCGGGGGTGAATGTGCAAACTCCACACAGACGGCTGCCTGAGGGTGGAATCGAACCTGGTCCCTGGTGCCATGAGACAGCAGTGCTAATCACTGAGCCACCGTGCTGCCCTAATCATGGTTAGCTGCAGTGTGAGCAGCTGGCATTGCTAAGAGTTGTTGGCAGTCACCACCACCCCACCTCAGACCAAAGCCCTTGTCCCCTCAATCTGAACCTTGAACAGTGAGAGGTGGTGGGATATGCAACGGTGGAAGGGACTGAAATGGGAGTCAAATCCAAACTCCATTGTCAAACATCTGTAGTCATTGGGAGACACTGTCAGTGTCCTTGCCTTGCCTATCCTCCATGGTCCTTGAGCATTGAAGTGTACTGTAGTGTTAGGCCCATCACTGGACTGAGAACGGCACAGGGGAGCCTTGGCACCAACTACCCCCTGTGCTCAGCCCCACAAACAGGAGAGCTGCACACTCCCAGCTTATTCATTCATTACAAACCCAGATCATTTTGAAATATCTTCTGATGTCAACCCAACTGATCTGCTTTTATAAGATCGGGCTGCAATAAAATATAGGCGAAGGCCCTTCAGCCAGTCGAGTCTGCGATTGATTGTCTTCAGCTCAACTTTCACGCCTTGATTCCCTTACTGTTCTAAAATCTCCCTCTCAGCCTTGAATGTACTGACCCAACAGTCCTCTGCACTAAAAGAATTCCTCAGATTCACTCCCCTCAGAGAATTCTTCCTCTCTGTCTTCAATGGGCAACCCCCTTATTCTGAGATGGTTCCCTCTGACCCGAGACAGTCCTACAAGGGGAAGCAAATCTTTCCCTGTCAAGTCCCTGAGAATCTTGTATGTTTCAATAGTTATTCTTCGAAACTCTAAGCAGGTCAGAATTTGCGGCAAGTAACTTACCTCCTAACTCCTCGAAGCCTGTCTGCCATCTGCAAGGCAGAAGTCAGGATTGGGATGGAATACTCCCCACTTGCCTGAATGGGGGCAGCTCTAACAACACTCAAGAAGCTTGACACCATCTCGGACAAAGCAGCGGGCTTGTTTGGCACTACATCCACTCCTTCCACCACCCACACTCAGTAGCAGCAGTGTGTACCATCTACAAGATGTATTACAGAAATTCACCATTGATCCTCAGACAACGCTTTCCAAACCCGTGACCATTTCCATCTAGTAGGACAAGGACAGCAGATGCACTGGAACACCGCCACTTCAATTTCCCTACAGTGTGGAAACAGGCCCTTCGGCCCAACAAGTCCACACCGACCCTCTGAAGAGTAACCCACCCAGTCACACTTCCCTCTGACTAATGCACCTAACACTGGGCAATTTAGCATGGCCACTTCACCTGACCTGCACATCTTTGGACTGCGGAAGGAAACCGGAGCACCCAGAGGAAGCCCATGCAGACACAGGGAGGATGTGCAAACTCCACACGGGCAGTTGCCTGAGGCGGCAATTGAACCCAGGTCTCTGGCGCTGCGAGGCAGCAGTGCTAACCACTGAGCCACCATGCCGCCCTAATATATCACCATTCCTTCACTGTCGCCAGGACACAATCCTGGAATTCCCTCCCTGAGTCCATTGTGGGTCAACCCACAGCAGGTGAACTGCAGTGGTTCAAGAAGGTAGCTTACCCCCACCACCCCAAGGGGCAACTAGGGACAGGCAATAACATGCTGGCCAGCCAGTGACGCCCACATCCCACAAATGAATAATTTTTCAAAATGAGTCCAATCTATTTGATCTCTCCTCAAAAGGCAAACTCTCCATACTCAGGGTGAGCTGAGCAAACCTTCTCTGTTTCCAATGGCAGTATTTTTTTTTGTTATATATCCATGGCAGCTATGGATGGGCATTAAATGCTGGCCAGCCAACGACACCCACATCCCTGGAATGCAAAGCAAAGGCCCCAAAACTATTCACATTATCCCAGCTGTGAACTGACCAGTGCCTTTTACCATTTTAGCAAGATCTCCTTGTTTTTACACTCTCTTCCCTGTGAAATAAAGGCCAACGTTCTATTTGCCTTCTGTCTGACCTGCTGAACTTGGATTTGTGATCTGTGTGACAGAAAATCTGTAGTTTTCGGAGGAAAAACAAGTTTAAACCTCATTTCGGTTTGATTTTACAAACTACGTTTTTTTTATTTGATACCAAAGCACAGTGGGGTGTCAGTGAGTCATTGCTGTGTAGAGTCTGCCCCTCTAGTTAAAATAGCAGTAACAGCAGCCAGCCTGCTGAATCAACTCAGTTGCACATAGCTCACCCCGATCAACCCACCCACTGGTGACTGATAGATGTGTTTCAGGTAGAACCAGGGTGGGGGGGGTGGTGGGGTGCCAGGAGCAGGGTAAATTACTTTGTGGGCTACCATCCCCGGGGGGTAATTCACATTGTGTGGGATCCTCTCCAGGGTAAATCAAAACATGTGGGCCTCCCTCCCTCCCTCCCCGACGGGGTGAATTGCACAGTGCAAGGTTCCTCCCTGGTGCCCAGTGTGGGAACCCATGCAGCTCACTCTCAGTCAAGGGGCAGTACTGAGGGCAAACAGTGCATGGCAGAGTTGAGCCACTATCTGAATTTGAGGGGTAGAATAGGCTTGGCACTGAATGGCCTCCCCCTTCCAAATCGTCCACAGAACCTTCGTGGCTTAACTTGGTGAATTTTGAGAACTTTTCTCAGAGATACAATATGCTGTGAGTATGAGGTTAAATATTGAGGGGAATGTTGTCTTATAGCAGGGATGGGCACAAGGTTAACCCATTTAAGTTAAGTGTGGCTGGGAAATTCACCACTCGACCAAGCTGATTGACAAAAACATCACATTTACAAACGTCAGGCAAGAGTGAGGTAAGCAGATATGCCAAAGAATGTATTCCAGCAAATTTACATCAAACAGTCCTAGGACAGGGATAGCATGAGATTAGATACAGAGTAAAGGTCTCTCAAAACTATTTTGAGTAAAGCTATTTTTTTCCCCAGAGTGGACAGGATGTCTGACACTCCTGTTTATTTTTTTTCCCCCAGCACCCATGGTGTGTGTGTGCAAGTGAGAGACACAAGGTGCACGAACCTTTATTCAATTTCCACCACCAGGAAGAAAGGAAACACCCGAGTGGCCAGTGACAAGCAGTGCCCTTCACATCAAAGGGCAATGCTGTGTGATCAAAACAGTGAAGGGGAGGGCAGGGATTAAATCAAAATAAAGTTGGAGAGGGAAATGATGCACTCCACTCCCCGCGGCGGCCACCTCTCCCTGAACAACTCCAGGGTGTTGGTGGATACTGCGTGCTCCTTCTCCAAGGACACCCGGGCTCTAACGTAACCGCAGAAGAGGGGCAGGCAGTCGGCCCTGACGACCCCCTCTACGGCCCGCTGCCTGGACCTGTTTATGTCCGGTTTGGCCAGGCCCAGGAGCAGATAAAGCTCCTTCTAAACTGCCCCAAGTAATTTTTCAGAAGTGTGAGATTTTTCCCTTTACTGATACTGATGTAGAGCTTTTGTGAGTGAGCTGTGTCTTGAGAAGGAAGCTGTGGAGATGAAAGTGTTCCTCCAGTCCCCTTTGGTTACCTCCCTTCAGCCTCCCCCCCTGTGCTTCACTGGATGAACCCAGGGCTTTGAGGTTGGGTGGGATTCAATATGCCCTATCCTACTCGTTCACTTTAATCAGGTTTGATGAGAAAGCTTTACTCTGTATCTGAGTGAGGTGAGGTCTGCCATCTGTGTTTGGCTCCCCCATCCATCCTGCTCATGAATGGGAGCCTGGCTGATATTTTAATCTTTTCTGTCTCTCTCCTCCCCCACCCGCCTTGTAACCTGATCATTGCAGCCAGTGGTGTGTGAGCCTGGACCCTCTGTTCCAGACAGTGGTCCCATTCAGCAGCAGGAGTGAGGGGTGGTGCATTGAGCATGGAGGGAGAATTGGCCTTGCCGAATCCTACTGCTGTTCAGGAGCGCCAAACGGGATTAATTTCTTGAGCTGGAAGTCCTGGCAGAGTGACTGCAAGAACATTGCTGTGGTCCCAAGCACACAGACCACCACAAACAGCCAGAGGAAGAGCCGGTCAGTCACTGTAGCAACGTACTTCCAGTCCTCCACCACCTAGAAACACAGAAACCATAGAGTTTACAAAGGCCCCTCCTCCATCTCAAAGCGTTCCCACCATACTTTACTGAAACCAAGGTGCGCTGGCGGGCAACGGAAGGCAGGCACAGAACGATCCCACAGACTGTAACAGGATAATGACTGTGCCCACATCTTCTGATATTGGTTGAGGGATGCACATGAACAGGAGGAGAAATCTCGCCTGCTCTGTGATGCAGCAGCTTAGGAAGGCGGGTGGGACTTGGTTTTTAATGTCTCATCTGAGACAGTCTGTGTCGCATTCCTTCAGAACGACACCAAGGTTGGAGTTGGAATGGGTTTCTAGAACTCGTTCCAGATTCAAGACTTTTCTAACTTCACCCAGGCAGGGTGAGTGATGCTATACCTGGTTAAAGATGGCTTTAAGGAGGCTTCAACTGATCACTTGCCCCCAGTGGGTTCTTCACAAGTATTGAAGCGATGCAGTTTCACTGTTTCCATTCTTCCGATCCCCAATTACTGTCCTTCTGAGCTTTGGTACCTAGCCCTTCCCTTCCCTTTCTATTATCTACAACCTGCTGCCTTGTGAAAATCAGGAGGGGGTCTCTGGGCTTGCTGGGTCATTGCCATATCCCCTGGGTTATACAGATAAACAGTGTGGTGAGGCAGTGAAAAGGATCAGCTCATCTGTCAGTCTGTTCTACACACCAACCCTGGAGCACCAAGACTACAGGCTTGGAATTACACAGCAGAGAAACAGACCCCTCGGTCCAACTCATCCGCACCAACCAGATATCCTAAATTAATCAAGTCCCGTTTGCCAGCATTTGGCCCATAGCCCTCTAAACCTCTCTTATTCATACATCCATCCAGATGCCTTTTAAATGTAATTGTACCAGCCTCCACCACTTTCTCTGGCAGCTCATTTCATACACATACCACCCTCTGCTTGAAAACGTTGCCCTCAGGTTCTTTAAATGTTTCCCCTCTCACCTTAAACCTACACTCTCCACTTTTAGATTCCACCCATCCTGGGGAAAAAGACCTTGGCTATTCACCCTATCCATGATTTTATAAACTTCTATAAGGTCACTCCTCAGCCTCCTACGCTCCAGGGAAAACAACCTCAGTATGTTCACCTTCTCCACGTAGCTCAATCCCAGCAACATCCTTATAAATCTTTCCTCAACCCTTTCAATTGTAACAACATCTTTCCTACAGCAGGGAGACCAGAATTGAATGGAGTATTCCAAAAGCGGCCTCACCAATATCCTGTACAGCCGCAACGTGACATCCCAGATGTTCTCTCCCCCACCCCCCATTCTCCTCACCTTCCCCCCCCCCACCCCATGACACCATGTAATCTCCCAGGAGAGGGTTGAAACAATCCAGGGACAATAAAAAGAAATCCTCTGATTCCATGGAGCAGGAGCCCATGCAGATAGAAGGTCCACCTTAAATATACTGAACTGTCAAATAGACACTCACTGGACAGACAGGAGCCTACCCTAGACACTTGCTACACTCTGAGGAGAAAGTGAGGTCTGCAGATGCTGGAGATCAGAGCTGAAAATGTGATGCTGGAAAAGCGCAGGTCAGGCAGCATCCAGGGAACAGGAGAATCGACGTTTCGGGCATAAGCCCTTCTTCAGGCTTCAGCCCTTCTTCAGGAATGCTACACTCTGGGCAATGCTGAACCACTCGATGTATACACGACTACTACTACTACTACCACCCTCACACTGTTGGTCACCTTGGTGTATGAAGTGAGCTCTTTGTCATTGGTCCAACTCGTAAGTCCAGGGTCCCCCTCAATCCTGACATGGCACCTTTCAGCCAGGCTCTCTGATGATTTCCACTGTCTCCCTTCCCTTGCGTTTGCTCCCCCTCCACTCTTCCATTTCCCAATCCCAGGAGGATTGTGACCACACGTGTTCAACTCTGAGCAGCTGACTCTGTGGAGAATTGAGCTTGGGACACAGCTAAATCTCTGGAAGTATCAACTGGTTTTTTTACATAATTCTGCGCACAGGAATACAGCCCAGTGCACTCAATCAGGAATTGACAGTAAATTTGAAGGCTATTGGCCTCAGGGTCTTGGAAACCTGGTCAAGGTTTTAACGTTAAGGAGGGAGGGCTGATTACGGTACAACATCCATTGATTGTGTTTGTAAGGCGCTAGTATGGGCACAATTTGCCTTAATTTGGAAGGGTTTGACGAGGAAATTCCATTTCCAGGGTCATACAGGTGAAAGACATGGCAGGGGTTGAAGAAGCTAGGGGTTTGAAGGAATCTTGTCTGAAGAGACCACGTGCCCGGTAAATACAATGAGAATGGACTCACGCTTTGAGCATCATTGTTGCTCCTCATGTGATGGGCGATGAATTCCACTCCATCCATCATTTCTGCAAACCTTGGGCTGCCAGACTCATCGCCCACCGCCTCCTTCTGGCAATCTCGCTTCCCATTCACAGCCTCCGGCAGCTCCAAGACACGGACCTTGCACCCACCCATGGGTGCCCCCTGGTTGACGAGGCAGGTGCCACTCCTGGATGAATGCCACCTCCCACCTCTTCCTCCTTGGCACCCTGGCAGGGTGCCCCGCTGCTCCCGCAGCCGCTGCCTGGTGCAGTGTTCCCTGGGCGATTTCATGAACAGCAGGCTAGGAAGCTTGTCCAGGAAGACCAAACGCACCCAGGCGGGCATGGTGTGGGTGGTGGGCGAGCGGTGGTGCACGTTGAGCACGCACACGCTGCTGACGATAGAGAAGGTGACCAGCACCATGGTGAACATCAGGTACTTGCCCATGAGCGGCACGTCCAGCGAGGTGGGCGGCACAATCTTGGAGATGAGGAGCAGGAAGACGGTGAGGGCCAGCAGCACGGAGATGCACAGGGTTATCTTCTCCCCACAGTCTGAGGGTAAGTAGAAGACCAGGATGGCCAAGGAGGTGATCAGCATGCAGGGGATAATCAGGTTGATGGTGTAGAAGAGAGGCTTCCTCCGGATGATGAAGTCATATGTGATGTCCACGTAGGTGTGGTCGTATGGGTTCTCATTACGCCGGCCCGGCAGGGCCACTATGTCCCACTCGCCACTCGGGGTGAAGTCATCCAGGCTAGCCACGTCCGAGCGCAGCACCAGGTCCATCTCCGTCCGATCGTAGGTCCAGGAGCGGAACTTGAGGGTGCAGTTCTGCTGGTCGAAGGGGAAATGCCTGACTTCGATCCTGCAGGCGCTTCTGTAGATGGCGGGGGGCAACCAGAAGATGCTGCCGTCATGTGAGACCACCGCGTTGGAGTAAAAGGACACCTCGTAGGTGCCATCAGCGCTGTGAGGGGTAAGAGGCAAGATATGTCAGCTGCGACAGCAAAGACCTGAGGCTAGAACAACGAGGGGGCTGGATCTCATAGAAACCTGTATTATTCTAACAAGAACTAGACAGGGATCAGGGATGTTCCTGGTGACCGGGGAGACCAGCACTGGGGGTGGGGGAGGTCACACTCCACAGGAGGACGGAGAGGAGGATAAATATCTTCAGCCAGAGATGGGGGAACCTGTGGAATTCTCTGCCTTAGAATCAATTAGAGCCGAAAACATTGAATGTCCTCAAGCAGGAGTAAGATATAGACCGAAAGGGACCAAAAGCTCTGGCCAATCTAGTTACAAATAGGTCCAAGTAGTGGGCAGTGGAGGGGGTCCTCTCTGATAATTGTCTTCCACAATTACATCATTGGAGAGAGAGCCCATTGATGCCTTTCGGGAGAGAGGTGGGCACCTGCAGGGGATACAGAGCTTTATTTCCCCTCCCCCCCCCCCACTCCCTCCCTCATTTTTGATATTCTGCATTGTCCATAATGGGTTTTGTTGGTAAATATCAAACACACGTGTTTTTACTGGTGGTGGACAGTCGTTTGAAAAAAAGCAAACAGGGACAGTCACAGTGATTTTGGTAATGGGAAGGTCGCACGGTTGTGGATGGTAATATTTCAAGATTGGAAATAAAAGTCGGCATGGTGACTCAGTGGTTAGCAGTGCTGCCTCACGGCACTGCGGATCTGGGTTCAATTCCAGCCTCAGGCAACTGTCTGTCTGCATGGGGTTTGCACATTGTCCCCGTGTTTGTGTGGGTTTACTCCAGGTGCTCCGGTTTCCTCCCAAATTCCAAAGAAGTGCAGGTTAGGGTGGATTGGCCATGGGGAATTGTCCCATCGTGTCCAGGGATGTACAGGTTAGGGTGGATTGGCCATGGGGAATTGTCCCATAGTGCCCAGGGATGTGCAGGTTAGGGTGGATTGGCCGTGGGAAATTGTCCCATAGTGCCCAGGGGTGTGCAGGTTAGGGTGGGTTGGCCGTGGGAAATTGTCCCATAGTGCCCAGGGATGTGCAGGTTAGGGTGGGTTGGCCGTGGGAAATTGTCCCATAGTGCCCAGGGATGTGCAGGTTAGGGTGGGTTGGCCGTGGGAAATTGTCCCATCGTGTCCAGAGATGTGCAGGTTAGGGTGGATTGGCCGTGGGAAATTGTCCCATAGTGCCCAGGGATGTACAGGTTAGGGTGGATTGGCCGTGGGAAATTGTCCCATAGTGCCCAGGGATGTACAGGTTAGGGTGGATTGGCCGTGGGAAATTGTCCCATAGTGTCCAGGGATGTGCAGGTTAGGGTGGATTGGCCGTGGGAAATTGTCCCATAGTGCCCAGGGATATGCAGGTTAGGGTTGATTGGCCATGGGAAATTGTCCCATAGTGCCCAGGGATGTGCAGGTTAGGGTGGATTGGCCGTGGGAAATTGTCCCATAGTGTCCAGGGATGTGCAGGTTAGGATGGGTTGACCATGGGGAATTGTCCCATCGTGTCCGGGGATGTGCAGGTTAGGGTGGGTTGGCCATGGGGAATTGTCCTATAGTGTCCAGGGATGTGCAGGTTAGGGTGGGTTGGCCATGGGGAATTGTCCCATCGTGTCCAGGGATGTGCAGGTTAGGGTGGGTTGGCCATGGGGAATTGTCCCATAGTGCCCAGGGATGTGCAGGTTAGGGTGGGTTCGCCATGGGGAATTGTCCCATAGTGTCCGCGGATGTGCAGGGTAGGGTGGGTTGGCCATGGGGAATTGTCCCATTGTGTCCGGGGATGTGCAGGTTAGGGTGGGTTGGCCGTGGGGAATTGTCCCATCGTGTCCGGGGATGTGCAGATTAGGGTGGGTTCGCCGTGGGGAATTGTCCCATCGTGTCCAGGGATGTGCAGGTTAGGGTGGGTTGGCCGTGGGAAATTGTCCCATAGTGCCCAGGGATGTGCAGGTTAGGGTGGATTGGCCGTGGGAAATTGTCCCATAGTGCCCAGGGATGTGCAGGTTAGTGTGGGTTGACCATGGGGAATTGTCCCATCGTGTCCAGGGATGTGCAGGTTAGGGTGGGTTGACCGTGGGAAATTGTCCCATAGTGCTCAGGGATGTGCAGGTTAGGGTGGGTTGACCGTGGGAAATTGTCCCATCGTGTCCAGGGATGTGCAGGTTAGGGTGGGTTGACCGTGGGGAATTGTCCCATCGTGTCCAGGGATGTGCAGGTTAGGGTGGGTTGACCGTGGGAAATTGTCCTGCGGTGTCCAAACATGTGTGGATTAGCCATGGGTAATACAGGATTACAGGGATAGGGTAGGGGGGTTGGCTGAATCTGGGTGAGATGCTCTTTTTGGGGAGGGGGGGGGGAGTGTCATTGTGGGCTTGTTGGGCCGAATGGCCTGTTTCTATACTGTAGGGATTCTATGGATGTGGATTCTTTGAAAGCCAGAACAGGGGACTGAGTTGGAATGTCTGCTGTGAGAGTATTGAACACTGGAGCAGGCTCAAATGGTTTACTTCAGCTCTTTCTTTCTGTGCTCCTACACGGTCTCACAACCTCCCAATGTCCTGAGGTATTTTACAGACAACATTTCTTTTTTTTTTCACGTTTGGCCCCAGGAAATGCTGACAGTGAAATCCTGCAAAGCAAGACTATGGGCACTGAGAGTCTGTGAGGCGTGTTGGCACCTGGCCCCTGCCAAGCCTCAGGAAAGACCCATCTCCATAATGAGATGCCCCTGCCATTACAGAAGCAGGCCACGTTTGGAATATTGCCTTCAATTCTGGTCTCCCTCCTACGGGAAGGATGTTGTGAAACTTGAAAGGGTTCAGAAAAAATTCACAAGGACAGGGTTGGAGGATTTGAGCTACAGGGAGAGGATGAACAGGCTGGGGCTGTTTTCCCTGGAGCGTCGGAGGCTGAGGGGTGACCTTATAGAGGTTTATAAAATTATGAGGGGCATGGATAGGGTAAATAGACAACGTCTTTTCCCTGGGGTGGGGGAGTCCAGAATGAGGGGGGCATGGGCTTAGGGTGAGAGGGGTAAGATATAAAAGAGACCTGAGGGGCAACTTTTTCATGCAGAGGGTGGTACGTGTATGGAATGAGCTGCCAGAGGAAGTGGGTATGATTGCAACATTTAAAAGGCATCCGGATGGGTATATGAATAGGAAGGGTTGAGGGATATGCACCGGGTGCTGGCAAATGGGACTAAACCAGTTTAGGATATCTGGTTAGAATAGATGAGTTGGACTGAAGGAATTGTTACCGTGCTGTACAACTCTATGATTGTATGAGTACCAAATCTCACTATTTTACAGAAGAGGATGGAAATACAGAAATAAAACAGAACATCAGATCGTGGACATCTGAAACCAACCAAACCAGAAATTGCTGGAGAAATTCAGCAGGTCCGGCAGCATCTGTGGAGAGAGAAACAGCAGGGACTGTTCGAGATCAGTGTCCCTTGTCCAGAACCAATTCTGAAGGGGCAGATAACAGTTTAGGTTTTAAAGGCGTCAAGGGTTACGGGGGATACGGCAAATGCGGTAGATTATCGACCGTGATCCCACTGAATGACAGAACAGGCTCATAGGGCCGAATGGTCTGTACCTGCTCCTGTTTTCCATGTTCCCTGAGGAGGTGGCCCCCCACAAGATGCTCCACCAAGCCTCAACGAGTGGCTCGGGGGTCAGTAGTTGAGGGTGGGGTGAATTGGTCGGGGAGAGGGTAGCCAATATTCCTCAGTCTTCCCATCAACTCTTCACTTCCAATGTCAACGTTTCGGCAATTGTCTCTGCCCCATGTACAAGGCAAGATAAGGTCTGCTACCTACTTATTGTACAGGACCACGTCCGGGAGCCAGATGTGAGTAGACGGCAGCCGGACTTTCACAATCCCATCGTATTCAGCTGGGTTCCAGGCCAGTCGGTAATCAGTCCATTCCTGCAGGAGGACCAGCAACAGGTTAGGCCTTGGGTCAGGCAGAATGGTGCGAATGGTACAAAGCCTCAGGCAGACTGCTGGCAAAGATCACTTCACACACTCCCAGGACAGGGACAGCACGGGGTTAGATAAAGTAACCATCCCCCCCATCAAACACTCCCAGGGACAGGGACAGCACAGGGTTAGGTACAGAGTAAAGCTCCCTCTACACTGTCCCCCATCAAACACTCCCAGGACAGGGACAGCACGGGGTTAGATACAGAGTAAAGCTCCCTCTACACTTTCCCCCATCAAACACTCCCAGGACAGGGATAGCATGGGGTTAGATACAGAGTAAAGCTCTCTCTACACCATCCCCCCATCAAACACTCCCAGGGACAGCACGGGGTTAGGTATAGAGTAAAGCTCCCTCTACACTTTCCCCCATCAAACACTCCCAGGATAGGGACAGCACGGGGTTAGATACAGAGTAAAGCTCTCTCTACACTGTCCCCACATCAAACACTCCCAGGACAGGGACAGTATGGGGTTAGATACAGAGTAAAGCTCCCTCTACACTGTCCCCCCATCAAACACTCCCAGGACAGGGACAGCACGGGGTTAGATACAGAGTAAAGCTCCCTCTACACTGTCCCCCCATCAAACACTCCCAGGACAGGGACAGCACGGGGTTAGATACAGAGTAAAGCTCCCTCTACACTGTCCCCACATCAAACACTCCCAGGACAGGGACAGCACGGGGTTAGATATAGAGTAAAGCTCCCTCTACACTGTCCCCCCATCAAACACTCCCAGGACAGGGACAGCACGGGGTTAGATTTAGAGTAAAGCTCCCTCTACACTGTCCCCCCATCAAACACTCCCAGGACAGGGACAGCACAGGGTGAGATACAGAGTAAAGCTCCCACTGAAGGGGACCATGTTGTCACTGACCTGTGTGAGCCAGACGTTTGTGGTCATTATCTGTTCCCGTTCATGCTGCAAAGCAAGACACCAACAATCACCAATCACCACCAACAATAGCATTCTATACGTTACTGAGCCCACTGCTAGGATCCATTCTAGTCCCTTGGGAGGCCATTAGAAAGTGTGTTTGTCTGTCTGACCCTATTGAAGACCTCTGGAGATATTCATCCATGGACCAGGTGGGAAGAATAAACCAAACTCTCTTCTATCGATCACCACTCCCCTAGCAAGCCCCGTTTCTCGATGTGTCTGTCAAACCTGTCTGACTCTTCTGTCTCCACACAGCCTCTCTGCTATTCACATTCTCGAACTCACACTGACACTTCCTCCCCCTTACGCTGACCCCCTCTCACACACTGACTCCCTCACACACACTGACTCCCTCACACACACACTGACTCCCTCACACACACACACTGACTCCCTCACACAGTCTCCCTCTCACACACTGACCCCCTCACACACACTGACTCCCTCTCACACACTGACCCCCTCACACACGCTGACTCCCTCTCACACACTGACTCCCTCTCACGCACTGACTCCCTCTCACGCACTGACTCCCTCTCTCACACTGACTCCCTCACACACACTGACTCCCTCACACACACTGACCCCCTCACACACACTGACTCCCTCTCACACACTGACCCCCTCCCACACACACTGACCCCCTCCCACACACACTGACTCCTTCCCACACACACTGTCTCCCTCTCACACGCTGTCTCCCTCTCACACACTGACTCCCCCTCACACACACTGACTCCCTCACACACGCTGACTCCCTCACACACACTGTCTCCCCCTCACACACTGACTCCCTCACACACACTGACTCCCTCACACAGACTCCCTCACACGCACTGACTCCCTCACACGCACTGACTCCCTCTCACACACTGACTCCCTCACACACACTGTCTGCCTCACACACACTGTCTGCCTCACACAGACTGACTCCCTCTCACACTGACTCCCTCACACTGACTCCCTCTCACACTGACTCCCTCTCACACTGACTCCCTCTCACACTGACTCCCTCACACACTGACTCCCTCACACACTGACTCCCTCACACTGACTCCCTCACACACTGACTCCCTCTCACACTGACTCCCTCTCACACTGACTCCCTCACACACTGACTCCCTCTCACACACTCTGACTCCCTCACACACACTGACTCCCTCACACACTGACTCCCTCACACACACTGACTCCCTCTCACACTGACTCCCTCACACTGACTCCCTCTCACACTGACTCCCTCTCACACTGACTCCCTCTCACACTGACTCCCTCTCACACTGACTCCCTCACACACTGACTCCCTCTCACACTGACTCCCTCACACACTGACTCCCTCACACACACTGACTCCCTCACACACTGACTCCCTCACACACACTGACTCCCTCACACACTGACTCCCTAACACACTCTGACTCCCTCACACAGTCTCCCTCTCACACACTGACCCCCTCACACACACTGACTCCCTCTCACACACTGACCCCCTCACACACACTGACTCCCTCTCACACACTGACTCCCTCTCACGCACTGACTCCCTCTCACGCACTGACTCCCTCTCTCACACTGACTCCCTCACACACACTGCCTCCCTCACACACACTGACCCCCTCACACACACTGACTCCCTCTCACACACTGACCCCCTCCCACACACACTGACCCCCTCCCACACACACTGACTCCTTCCCACACACACTGTCTCCCTCTCACACGCTGACCCCCTCACACACGCTGACCCCCTCACACACGCTGACTCCCTCTCACACACTGACTCCCCCTCACACACACTGACTCCCTCACACACGCTGACTCCCTCACACACACTGTCTCCCCCTCACACACTGACTCCCTCACACACACTGACTCCCTCACACAGACTCCCTCACACGCACTGACTCCCTCACACGCACTGACTCCCTCTCACACACTGACTCCCTCACACACACTGTCTGCCTCACACACACTGTCTGCCTCACACACACTGTCTGCCTCACACAGACTGACTCCCTCTCACACTGACTCCCTCTCACACTGACTCCCTCACACTGACTCCCTCTCACACTGACTCCCTCTCACACTGACTCCCTCACACACTGACTCCCTCACACACTGACTCCCTCACACTGACTCCCTCACACACTGACTCCCTCTCACACTGACTCCCTCTCACACTGACTCCCTCACACACTGACTCCCTCTCACACACTCTGACTCCCTCACACACACACTGACCCCCTCCCACACACACTGACTCCTTCCCACACACACTGACTCCCTCCCACACACACTGACTCCCTCACACACTGACTCCCTCACACACTGACTCCCTAACACACTCTGACTCCCTCACACACTGACTCCCTCACACACACTGACTCCCTCACACACACTGACCCCCTCCCACACACACTGACCCCCTCCCACACACACTGACCCCTTCCCACACACACTGACTCCCTCCCACACACACTGTCTCCCTCTCACACGCTGTCTCCCTCTCACACGCTGTCTCCCTCACACACGCTGACCCCCTCACACACGCTGACCCCCTCACACACGCTGACCCCCTCACACACACTGACTCCCTCACACACACTGACTCCCCCTCACACACACTGACTCCCTCTCACACGCTGACTCCCTCACACACGCTGACTCCCTCACACACACTGTCTCCCCCTCACACACTGACTCCCTCACACACACTGACTCCCTCACACACTGACTCCCTCACACACACTGTCTGCCTCACACAGACTGACTCCCTCTCACACTGACTCCCTCTCACACTGACTCCCTCTCACACTGACTCCCTCACACACTGACTCCCTCACACACTGACTCCCTCACACACACTGACTCCCTCACACAGACTCCCTCACACACTGACTCCCTCACACACACTGTCTGCCTCACACAGACTGACTCCCTCTCACACTGACTCCCTCTCACACTGACTCCCTCTCACACTGACTCCCTCACACACTGACTCCCTCACACACTGACTCCCTCACACACACTGTCTGCCTCACACAGACTGACTCCCTCTCACACTGACTCCCTCTCACACTGACTCCCTCACACACTGACTCCCTCACACACTGACTCCCTAACACACTCTGACTCCCTCACATACTGACTCCCTCACACACACTGACTCCCTCACACACACTGACTCCCTCACACTGACTCCCTCACACACTGACTCCCTCTCACACACTGACTCCCTCACACACTGACTCCCTCTCACACACTGACTCCCTCTCACACACTGACTCCCTCTCACACTGACTCCCTCTCACACACTCTGACTCCCTCACACACACTGACCCCCTCACACACACTGACTCCCTCACACACACTGACTCCCTCACACACACTGACTCCCTCACACTGACTCCCTCACACACTGACTCCCTCTCACACACTGACTCCCTCACACACTGACTCCCTCTCACACACTGACTCCCTCTCACACACTGACTCCCTCTCACACTGACTCCCTCTCACACACTCTGACTCCCTCACACACACTGACCCCCTCACACACACTGACCCCCTCACACACACTGACCCCCTCACACACTGACTCCCTCACACACTGACTCCCTCACACACTGACTCCCTCACACGCACTGACTCCCTCTCACACTGACTCCCTCACATACACTGACTCCCTCACACACACTGACTCCCTCACACACACTGACTCCCTCAGACACTGACTCCCTAACACACACTGACTCCCTCACACACACTGACTCCCTCTCACAAACTGACTCCCTCACACACCGACTCCCTAACACACACTGACTCCCTCACACACTGACTCCCTCACACACTGACTCCCTCACACACTGACTCCCTCACACACACTGACTCCCCCACACACAATGACTCCCTCACACACACTGACTCCCTCACACACACTGACTCCCACACACACACTGACTCCCTCACACACTGACTCCGTCACACACACTGACTCCCTCTCACACTGACTCCCTCACACACTGACTCCCTCACACACACTGACTCCCTCACACACTGACTCCCTCACACACACTGACTCCCTCACACACTGACTCCCTCACACACTGACTCCCTAACACACTCTGACTCCCTCACACACTGACTCCCTCACACACACTGACTCCCTCACACACACTGACCCCCTCCCACACACACTGACCCCCTCCCACACACACTGACTCCTTCCCACACACACTGACTCCCTCCCACACACACTGACTCCCTCACACACTGACTCCCTCACACACTGACTCCCTCACACACACTGACTCCCTCACACACACTGACCCCCTCCCACACACACTGACCCCCTCCCACACACACTGACCCCTTCCCACACACACTGACTCCCTCCCACACACACTGTCTCCCTCTCACACGCTGTCTCCCTCTCACACGCTGTCTCCGTCACACACGCTGAGCCCCTCACACACGCTGACCCCCTCACACACGCTGACCCCCTCACACACACTGACTCCCTCACACACACTGACTCCCCCTCACACACACTGACTCCCTCTCACACGCTGATTCCCTCACACACGCTGACTCCCTCACACACGCTGACTCCCTCACACACACTGTCTCCCCCTCACACACTGACTCCCTCACACACACTGTCTGCCTCACACAGACTGACTCCCTCTCACACTGACTCCCTCTCACACTGACTCCCTCACACACTGACTCCCTCACACACACTGACTCCCTCACACAGACTCCCTCACACACTGACTCCCTCACACACACTGTCTGCCTCACACAGACTGACTCCCTCTCACACTGACTCCCTCTCACACTGACTCCCTCACACACTGACTCCCTCTCACACACTCTGACTCCCTCACACACACTGACTCCCTCACACACTGACTCCCTCACACACACTGACTCCCTCTCACACTGACTCCCTCACACTGACTCCCTCTCACACTGACTCCCTCTCACACTGACTCCCTCTCACACTGACTCCCTCTCACACTGACTCCCTCACACACTGACTCCCTCTCACACTGACTCCCTCACACACTGACTCCCTCACACACACTGACTCCCTCACACACTGACTCCCTCACACACACTGACTCCCTCACACACTGACTCCCTAACACACTCTGACTCCCTCACACAGTCTCCCTCTCACACACTGACCCCCTCACACACACTGACTCCCTCTCACACACTGACCCCCTCACACACACTGACTCCCTCTCACACACTGACTCCCTCTCACGCACTGACTCCCTCTCACGCACTGACTCCCTCTCTCACACTGACTCCCTCACACACACTGCCTCCCTCACACACACTGACCCCCTCACACACACTGACTCCCTCTCACACACTGACCCCCTCCCACACACACTGACCCCCTCCCACACACACTGACTCCTTCCCACACACACTGTCTCCCTCTCACACGCTGACCCCCTCACACACGCTGACCCCCTCACACACGCTGACTCCCTCTCACACACTGACTCCCCCTCACACACACTGACTCCCTCACACACGCTGACTCCCTCACACACACTGTCTCCCCCTCACACACTGACTCCCTCACACACACTGACTCCCTCACACAGACTCCCTCACACGCACTGACTCCCTCACACGCACTGACTCCCTCTCACACACTGACTCCCTCACACACACTGTCTGCCTCACACACACTGTCTGCCTCACACACACTGTCTGCCTCACACAGACTGACTCCCTCTCACACTGACTCCCTCTCACACTGACTCCCTCACACTGACTCCCTCTCACACTGACTCCCTCTCACACTGACTCCCTCACACACTGACTCCCTCACACACTGACTCCCTCACACTGACTCCCTCACACACTGACTCCCTCTCACACTGACTCCCTCTCACACTGACTCCCTCACACACTGACTCCCTCTCACACACTCTGACTCCCTCACACACACACTGACCCCCTCCCACACACACTGACTCCTTCCCACACACACTGACTCCCTCCCACACACACTGACTCCCTCACACACTGACTCCCTCACACACTGACTCCCTAACACACTCTGACTCCCTCACACACTGACTCCCTCACACACACTGACTCCCTCACACACACTGACCCCCTCCCACACACACTGACCCCCTCCCACACACACTGACCCCTTCCCACACACACTGACTCCCTCCCACACACACTGTCTCCCTCTCACACGCTGTCTCCCTCTCACACGCTGTCTCCCTCACACACGCTGACCCCCTCACACACGCTGACCCCCTCACACACGCTGACCCCCTCACACACACTGACTCCCTCACACACACTGACTCCCCCTCACACACACTGACTCCCTCTCACACGCTGACTCCCTCACACACGCTGACTCCCTCACACACACTGTCTCCCCCTCACACACTGACTCCCTCACACACACTGACTCCCTCACACACTGACTCCCTCACACACACTGTCTGCCTCACACAGACTGACTCCCTCTCACACTGACTCCCTCTCACACTGACTCCCTCTCACACTGACTCCCTCACACACTGACTCCCTCACACACTGACTCCCTCACACACACTGACTCCCTCACACAGACTCCCTCACACACTGACTCCCTCACACACACTGTCTGCCTCACACAGACTGACTCCCTCTCACACTGACTCCCTCTCACACTGACTCCCTCTCACACTGACTCCCTCACACACTGACTCCCTCACACACTGACTCCCTCACACACACTGTCTGCCTCACACAGACTGACTCCCTCTCACACTGACTCCCTCTCACACTGACTCCCTCACACACTGACTCCCTCACACACTGACTCCCTAACACACTCTGACTCCCTCACATACTGACTCCCTCACACACACTGACTCCCTCACACACACTGACTCCCTCACACTGACTCCCTCACACACTGACTCCCTCTCACACACTGACTCCCTCACACACTGACTCCCTCTCACACACTGACTCCCTCTCACACACTGACTCCCTCTCACACTGACTCCCTCTCACACACTCTGACTCCCTCACACACACTGACCCCCTCACACACACTGACTCCCTCACACACACTGACTCCCTCACACACACTGACTCCCTCACACTGACTCCCTCACACACTGACTCCCTCTCACACACTGACTCCCTCACACACTGACTCCCTCTCACACACTGACTCCCTCTCACACACTGACTCCCTCTCACACTGACTCCCTCTCACACACTCTGACTCCCTCACACACACTGACCCCCTCACACACACTGACCCCCTCACACACACTGACCCCCTCACACACTGACTCCCTCACACACTGACTCCCTCACACACTGACTCCCTCACACGCACTGACTCCCTCTCACACTGACTCCCTCACATACACTGACTCCCTCACACACACTGACTCCCTCACACACACTGACTCCCTCAGACACTGACTCCCTAACACACACTGACTCCCTCACACACACTGACTCCCTCTCACAAACTGACTCCCTCACACACCGACTCCCTAACACACACTGACTCCCTCACACACTGACTCCCTCACACACTGACTCCCTCACACACTGACTCCCTCACACACACTGACTCCCCCACACACAATGACTCCCTCACACACACTGACTCCCTCACACACACTGACTCCCACACACACACTGACTCCCTCACACACTGACTCCGTCACACACACTGACTCCCTCTCACACTGACTCCCTCACACACTGACTCCCTCACACACACTGACTCCCTCACACACTGACTCCCTCACACACACTGACTCCCTCACACACTGACTCCCTCACACACTGACTCCCTAACACACTCTGACTCCCTCACACACTGACTCCCTCACACACACTGACTCCCTCACACACACTGACCCCCTCCCACACACACTGACCCCCTCCCACACACACTGACTCCTTCCCACACACACTGACTCCCTCCCACACACACTGACTCCCTCACACACTGACTCCCTCACACACTGACTCCCTCACACACACTGACTCCCTCACACACACTGACCCCCTCCCACACACACTGACCCCCTCCCACACACACTGACCCCTTCCCACACACACTGACTCCCTCCCACACACACTGTCTCCCTCTCACACGCTGTCTCCCTCTCACACGCTGTCTCCGTCACACACGCTGAGCCCCTCACACACGCTGACCCCCTCACACACGCTGACCCCCTCACACACACTGACTCCCTCACACACACTGACTCCCCCTCACACACACTGACTCCCTCTCACACGCTGATTCCCTCACACACGCTGACTCCCTCACACACGCTGACTCCCTCACACACACTGTCTCCCCCTCACACACTGACTCCCTCACACACACTGTCTGCCTCACACAGACTGACTCCCTCTCACACTGACTCCCTCTCACACTGACTCCCTCACACACTGACTCCCTCACACACACTGACTCCCTCACACAGACTCCCTCACACACTGACTCCCTCACACACACTGTCTGCCTCACACAGACTGACTCCCTCTCACACTGACTCCCTCTCACACTGACTCCCTCACACACTGACTCCCTCACACACTGACTCCCTCACACACACTGTCTGCCTCACACAGACTGACTCCCTCTCACACTGACTCCCTCTCACACTGACTCCCTCTCACACTGACTCCCTCACACACTGACTCCCTCACACACTGACTCCCTAACACACTCTGACTCCCTCACACACTGACTCCCTCACACACACTGACTCCCTCACACTGACTCCCTCACACACTGACTCCCTCTCACACACTGACTCTCTCACACACTGACTCCCTCTCACACACTGACTCCCTCTCACACTGACTCCCTCTCACACACTCTGACTCCCTCACACACACTGACCCCCTCACACACACTGACCCCCTCACACACACTGACCCCCTCACACACTGACTCCCTCACACACTGACTCCCTCACACACTGACTCCCTCACACGCACTGACTCCCTCTCACACTGACTCCCTCACATACACTGACTCCCTCACACACACTGACTCCCTCACACACACTGACTCCCTAACACACACTGACTCCCTCTCACAAACTGACTCCCTCACACACCGACTCCCTAACACACACTGACTCCCTCACACACTGACTCCCTCACACACTGACTCCCTCACACACTGACTCCCTCACACACACTGACTCCCCCACACACAATGACTCCCTCACACACACTGACTCCCTCACACACACTGACTCCCACACACACACTGACTCCCTCACACACTGACTCCGTCACACACACTGACTCCCTCAGACACTGACTCCCTCACATACACTGACTCCCTCACACACTGACTCCCTCACACGCACTGACTCCCTCTCACACTGACTCCCTCTCACACTGACTCCCTCACACACACTGACTCCCTCACACACACTCTGACTCCCTCACACACACTGACTCCCTCACACACTGACTCCCTCACACACACTCACACCCTCACACACTGACTCCCGCACACACTGACTCCCTAACACACTCTGACTCCCTCACACACTGACTCCCTCACACACACTGACTCCCTCACACACACTGACTCCCTCACACTGACTCCCTCACACACTGACTCCCTCTCACACACTGACTCCCTCACACACTGACTCCCTCACACACACTGACTCCCTCTCACACACTGACTCCCTCTCACACACTGACTCCCTCACACAGACTCCCTCACACACACTGACTTCCTCTCACACACTGACTCCCTCACACACACTGTCTCCCTCACACACTGACTCCGTCACAAAGGCTGACTCCCTCGCACACGGTGACTCCCTCTCACACGCTGACTCCCTCTCACACGCTGACTCCCTCACACACACTGACTCCTTCACGCACACTGACTCCTTCACGCACACAGACTCCTTCACGCACTGACTCCCTCACACACACTGACCCCCTCACACACACTGACCCCCTCACACACACTGACCCCCTCACACAGACTGACTTCCTCTCACACACTATCTTAACACACTGACTCCCTCACACACACTGACTCCCTCACACACAGTCTCCCTCACACGCACTGACTCCCTATCACACTGAATCCCTCACACACATTGACTCCCTCTCACACACTCTGACTCCCTCACACACACTGACTCCCTCACACACACTGACTCCCTCACACACACTGACTCCCTCACACACACTGACTCCCTCACACACTGACTCCCTCACACACTGACTCCCTCACACACACTGACTCCCTCACACACTGACTCCCTCACACACTGACTCCCTCACACACACTGACTCCCTCTCACACACTGACTCCCTCACACACACTGACTCCCTCACACACTGACTCCCTCACACACTGACTCCCTCACACACTGACTCCCTCTCACACTCTGACTCCCTCACACACAAGGACTCCCTCACACACATGGACTCCCTCACACACATGGACTCCCTCTCACACTGACTCCCTCACACACACTCTGACTCCCTCACACACACTGACCCCCTCACACACTGACTCCCTCACACACTGACTCCCTCACACACTGACTCCCTCACACACTGACTCCCTCACACGCACTGACTCCCTCTCACACTGACTCCCTCACACACACTGACTCCCTCACACACACTGACTCCCTAACACACACTGACTCCCTCTCACAAATTGACTCCCTCACACACCGACTCCCTAACACACACTGACTCCCTCACACACACTGACTCCCTCACACACTGACTCCCTCACACACACTGACTCCCCCACACACAATGACTCCCTCACACACACTGACTCCCTCACACACACTGACTCCCTCACACACTGACTCCGTCACACACACTGACTCCCTCAGACACTGACTCCCTCACACACTGACTCCCTCACACGCACTGACTCCCTCACACGCACTGACTCCCACTCACACTGACTCCATTTCACACTGACTCCCTCACACACACTGACTCCCTCACACACACTGACTCCCTATCACACTGACTCCCTCACACACATTGACTCCCTCACACACTGACTCCCTCACACACACTGACTCCCTCACACACACTGATTCCCTCACACACACTGACTCCCTCACACACACTGACTCCCTCACACACTGACTCCCTCACACACACTGACTCCCTCACACACTGACTCCGTCACACACACTGACTCCCTCAGACACTGACTCCCTCACACACTGACTCCCTCACACGCACTGACTCCCTCACACGCACTGACTCCCACTCACACTGACTCCATTTCACACTGACTCCCTCACACACACTGACTCCCTCACACACACTGACTCCCTCACACACATTGACTCCCTCACACACTGACTCCCTCACACACTGACTCCCTCACACACACTAATTCCCTCACACACACTGACTCCCTCACACACACTGACTCCCTCACACACACTGACTCCCTCACACACTGACTCCCTCACACACTGACTCCCTCTCTCACACACTGACTCCCTCACACACACACTGACTCCCTCACACACACACTGACTCCCTCACACACACTGACTCCCTCTCACACACTGACTCTCTCACACACACTGACTCTCTCACACACTGACTCTCACACACACTGACTCCCTCACACACACTGACTCCCTCACACACTGACTCCGTCACACACACTGACTCCCTCAGACACTGACTCCCTCACACACACTGACTCCCTCACACACACTGACTCCCTCTCACACTGACTCCCTCACACACACTGACTCCCTCACACACACTGACTCCCTCACACACTGACTCCCTCTCACACACTGACTCCCTCTCACACACTGACTCCCTCACACACACTGACTCCCTCTCACACACTGACTCCCTCTCACACACTGACTCCCTCACACACACTGACTCCCTCACACAGTGACTCCCTCACGCACTGACTCCCTCACACGCACTGACTCCCTCACATGCACTGACTCCCTATCACACTGACTCCCTCACACACATTGACTCCCTCTCACACACACTGACTCCCACACACAGACTGACTCCCACACACAGACTGACTCCCTCACACACTGACTCCCTCACACACTGACTCCCTCACACACTCTGACTCCCTCACACACATGGACTCCCTCACACACACTGACTCCCTCTCACACTGACTCCCTCTCACACTGACTCCCTCTCTACTGACTCCCTCTCACACACTCTGACTCCCTCACACACACTGACCCCCTCACACACACTGACCCCCTCACACACACTGACCCTCTCACACACTGACTCCCTCACACACTGATTCCCTCACACACTGACTCCCTCACACACACTGACTCCCCCACACACAATGACTCCCTCACACACACTGACTCCCTCACACACACTGACTCCCTCACACACTGACTCCCTCACACACACTGACTCCCTCAGACACTGACTCCCTCACACACTGACTCCCTCACACGCACTGACTCCCTCACACGCACTGACTCCCACTCACACTGACTCCATTTCACACTGACTCCCTCACACACACTGACTCCCTCACACACACTGACTCCCTATCACACTGACTCCCTCACACACATTGACTCCCTCACACACTGACTCCCTCACACACACTGACTCCCTCACACACACTGACTCCCTCACACACACTGATTCCCTCACACACACTGACTCCCTCACACACACTGACTCCCTCACACACTGACTCCGTCACACACACTGACTCCCTCAGACACTGACTCCCTCACACACTGACTCCCTCACACGCACTGACTCCCTCACACGCACTGACTCCCACTCACACTGACTCCATTTCACACTGACTCCCTCACACACACTGACTCCCTCACACACACTGACTCCCTATCACACTGACTCCCTCACACACATTGACTCCCTCATACACTGACTCCCTCACACACTGACTCCCTCACACACACTGATTCCCTCACACACACTGACTCCCTCACACACACTGACTCCCTCACACACACTGACTCCCTCACACACTGACTCCCTCACACACTGACTCCCTCTCTCACACACTGACTCCCTCACACACACACTGACTCCCTCACACACACACTGACTCCCTCACACACACTGACTCCCTCTCACACACTGACTCTCTCACACACACTGACTCTCTCACACACTGACTCTCACACACACTGACTCCCTCACACACACTGACTCCCTCACACACTGACTCCGTCACACACACTGACTCCTTCAGACACTGACTCCCTCACACACACTGACTCCCTCACACACACTGACTCCCTCTCACACTGACTCCCTCACACACACTGACTCCCTCACACACACTGACTCCCTCACACACACTGACTCCCTCACACACTGACTCCCTCTCACACACTGACTCCCTCACACACACTGACTCCCTCTCACACACTGACTCCCTCACACAGTGACTCCCTCACGCACTGACTCCCTCACACGCACTGACTCCCTCACATGCACTGACTCCCTATCACACTGACTCCCTCACACACATTGACTCCCTCTCACACACACTGACTCCCACACACAGACTGACTCCCACACACAGACTGACTCCCTCACACACTGACTCCCTCACACACTGACTCCCTCACACACTCTGACTCCCTCACACACATGGACTCCCTCACACACACTGACTCCCTCTCACACTGACTCCCTCTCACACTGACTCCCTCTCTACTGACTCCCTCTCACACACTCTGACTCCCTCACACACACTGACCCCCTCACACACACTGACCCCCTCACACACACTGACCCTCTCACACACTGACTACCTCACACACTGATTCCCTCACACACTGACTCCCTCACACGCACTGACTCCCTCTCACACTGACTCCCTCACATACACTGACTCCCTCACACACACTGACTCCCTCACACACACTGACTCCCTAACACACACTGACTCCCTAACACACACTGACTCCCTCTCACAGGCACTGACTCCCTCACACACACTGACTCCCTAACACACACTGACTCCCTCACACACTGACTCCCTCACACACTGACTCCCTCACACACACTGACTCCCCCACACACAATGACTCCCTCACACACACTGACTCCCTCACACACACTGACTCCCTCACACACTGACTCCGTCACACACACTGACTCCCTCAGACACTGACTCCCTCACATACACTGACTCCCTCACACACTGACTCCCTCACACGCACTGACTCCCTCTCACACTGACTCCCTCACACACACTGACTCCCTCACACACACTCGGACTCCCTCACACACACTGACTCCCTCACACACTGACTCCCTCACACACACTGCCTCCCTAACACACACTGACTCCCTCAGACACTGACTCCCTCACACACTGACTCCCTCTCACACTGACTCCCTCACACACTGACTCCCTCTCACACACTGACTCCCTCAGACACTGACTCCCTCTCACACTGACTCCCTCACACACTGACTCCCTCACACACACTGACTCCCTCTCACACTGACTCCCTCTCACACTGACTCCTTCACACACTGACTCCCTCTCACACACTGACTCCCTCTCACACACTGACTCTGTCACACACACTGACTCCCTCACACACTGACTCCCTCTCACACACTGACTCCCTCTCACACACTGACTCCCTCACACACACTGACTCCCTCACACACTGACTCCCTCACACAGTGACTCCCTCACACACTGACTCCCTCTCACACACTGACTCCCCCACACACACTGACTCCCTCACACACTGACTCCCTCTCACACTGACTCCCTCTCACACACTCTGACTCCCTCACACACACTGACCCCCTCACACACACTGACCCCCTCACACACACTGAGCCCCTCACACACTGACTCCCTCACACACTGATTCCCTCACACACTGACTCCCTCACACGCACTGACTCCCTCTCACACACTGACTCCCTCACACACACTGACTCCCTAACACACACTGACTCCCTAACACACACTGACTCCCTCTCACAAACTGACTCCCTCACACACCGACTCCCTAACACACACTGACTCCCTCACACACCGACTCCCTAACACACACTGACTCCCTCACACACTGACTCCCTCACACACACTGACTCCCCCACACACAATGACACCCTCACACACACTGACTCCCTCACACACTGACTCCCTCACACACACTGACTCCCTCACACACTGACTCCGTCACACACACTGACTCCCTCACATACACTGACTCCCTCACACACTGACTCCCTCACACGCACTGACTCCCTCTCACACTGACTCCCTCACACACACTGATTCCCTCACACACACTCTGACTCCCTCACACACACTGACTCCCTCACACACTGACTCCCTCACACACACTGACTCCCTAACACACACTGACTCCCTAACACACACTGACTCCCTCACACACCGACTCCCTAACACACACTGACTCCCTCCCACACTGACTCCCTCACACACTGACTCCCTCACACACACTGACTCCCCCACACACAATGACTCCCTCACACACACTGACTCCCTCACACACACTGACTCCCTCACACACTGACTCCGTCACACACACTGACTCCCTCAGACACTGACTCCCTCACATACACTGACTCCCTCACACACTGACTCCCTCACACGCACTGACTCCCTCTCACACTGACTCCCTCACACACACTGACTCCCTCACACACACTCTGACTCCCTCACACACACTGACTCCCTCACACACTGACTCCCTCACACACACTGACTCCCTGACACACACTGACTCCCTCAGACACTGACTCCCTCACACACACTGACTCCCTCACACACACTGACTCCCTCACACACACTGACTCCCTCACACACTGACTCCCTCACACACTGACTCCCTCTCACACTGGCTCCCTCTCACACTGACTCCCTCACACACTGACTCCCTCACACACACTGACTCCCTCACACACTGACTCCCTCTCACACTGACTCCTTCACACACTGACTCCCTCTCACACACTGACTCCCTCTCACACACTGACTCCGTCACACACACTGACTCCCTCACACACTGACTCCCTCTCACACACTGACTCCCTCTCACACACTGACTCCCTCACACACACTGACTCCCTCACACACTGACTCCCTCACACAGTGACTCCCTCACACACTGACTCCCTCTCACACACTGACTCCCCCACACACACTGACTCCCTCACACACTGACTCCCTCTCACACTGACTCCCTCTCACACTGACTCCCTCTCACACACTCTGACTCCCTCACACACACTGACCCCCTCACACACACTGACCCCCTCACACACACTGACCCCCTCACACACTGACTCCCTCACACACTGATTCCCTCACACACTGACTCCCTCACACGCACTGACTCCCTCTCACACTGACTCCCTCACACACACTGACTCCCTCACACACACTGACTCCCTAACACACACTGACTCCCTCTCACAAACTGACTCCCTCACACACCGACTCCCTAACACACACTGACTCCCTCACACACTGACTCCCTCACACACTGACTCCCTCGCACACACTGACTCCCCCACACACAATGACACCCTCACACACACTGACTCCCTCACACACACTGACTCCCTCACACACTGACTCCGTCACACACACTGACTCCCTCAGACACTGACTCCCTCACATACACTGACTCCCTCACACACTGACTCCCTCACACGCACTGACTCCCTCTCACACTGACTCCCTCACACACACTGACTCCCTCACACACACTCTGACTCCCTCACACACACTGACTCCCTCACACACTGACTCCCTCACACACACTGACTCCCTCACACACACTGACTCCCTCAGACACTGACTCCCTCACACACACTGACTCCCTCACACACACTGACTCCCTCACACACTGACTCCCTCACACACTGACTCCCTCAAACACACTGACTCCCTCACACACACTGACTCCCTCACACACTGACTCCCTCACACACACTGACTCCCTCACACACACTGACGCCCTCTCACACACTGACTCCCTCTCACACTGACTCCCTCTCACACTGACTCCCTCTCACACACTCTGACTCCCTCACACACACTGACTCCCTCACACACACTGACCCCCTCACACACACTGACCCCCTCACACAATGACTCCCTCACACACTGATTCCCTCACACACTGACTCCCTCACACGCACTGACTCCCTCTCACACTGACTCCCTCACACACACTGACTCCCTAACACACACTGACTCCCTCTCACAAACTGACTCCCTCACACACCGACTCCCTAACACACACTGACTCCCTCACACACTGACTCCCTCACACACTGACTCCCTCACACACTGACTCCCTCACACACACTGACTCCCCCAAACACAATGACACCCTCATACACACTGACTCCCTCACACACACTGACTCCCTCACACACTGACTCTGTCACACACACTGACTCCCTCAGACACTGACTCCCTCACATACACTGACTCCCTCACACACTGACTCCCTCACACGCACTGACTCCCTCTCACACTGACTCCCTCACACACACTGACTCCCTCACACACACTCTGACTCCCTCACACACACTGACTCCCTCACACACTGACTCCCTCACACACACTGACTCCCTCACACACACTGACTCCCTCAGACACTGACTCCCTCACACACACTGACTCCCTCACACACACTGACTCCCTCACACACACTGACTCCCTCACACACTGACTCCCTCACACACTGACTCCCTCAAACACACTGACTCCCTCACACACACTGACTCCCTCACACACTGACTCCCTCACACACACTGACTCCCTCACACACACTGACTCCCTCTCACACACTAACTCCCTCTCACACTGACTCCCTCTCACACTGACTCCCTCACACACTGACTCCCTCACACACACTGACTCCCTCTCACACTGACTCCCTCTCACACTGACTCCCTCTCACACTGACTCCTTCACACACTGACTCCCTCTCACACACTGACTCCCTCTCACACACTGACTCCATCACACACACTGACTCCCTCACACACTGACTCCCTCTCACACACTGACTCCCTCTCTCACACTGACTCCCTCACACACACTGACTCCCTCACACACTGACTCCCTCACACAGTGACACCCTCACACGCACTGACTCCCTCACACGCACTGACTCCCTATCACACTGACTCCCTCACACACATTGACTCCCTCATACACTGACTCCCTCTCACACACTCTGACTCCCTCACACACACTGACTCCCTCACACACACTGACTCCCTCTCACACTGACTCCCTCTCACACACTCTGACTCCCTCACACACACTGACTCCCTCACACACTGACTCCTTCACACACTGACTCCCTCTCACACACTGACTCCCTCACACACACTGACTCCCTCTCACACTGACTCCCTCACACACACTGACTCCCTAAAACACACTGACTCCCTCACACACACTGACTCCCTCACACACACTGACTCCCTCTCACACACTGACTCCCTCACACACACTGACTCCCTCTCACACACTGACTCCCTCTCACACTGACTCCTTCACACACTGACTCCCTCACACACACTGACTCCCTCACACACACTGACTCCCTCACACACACTGACTCCCTAAAACACACTGACTCCCTCTCACACACTGACTCCCTCACACACACTGACTCCCTAAAACACACTGACTCCCTCTCACACACTGACTCCCTCACACACACTGACTCCCTCACACAGACTCCCTCACACACACTGACTCCCTCACGCAATGACTCCGTCACACACACTGACTCCCTCAGACACTGACTCCCTCACACACTCTGACTCCCTCACACACTGACTCCCTCACACACACTGACTCCCTCACACACACTGACTCCCTCACACACACTGACTCCCTCACACACTGACTCCCTCACACGCACTGACTCCCTCACACACACTGACTCCCTCACACACACTGACTCCCTCACACACACCGACTCCCTAACACACACTGACTCCCTCTCACAAACTGACTCCCTCACACACCGACTCCCTAACACACACTGACTCCCTCACACACACTGACTCCCTCACACACACTCTGACTCCCTCACACACACTGACTCCGTCACACACACTGACTCCCTCACACACTGACTCCCTCACACACACTGACTCCCTCACACACACTGACTCCCTCACACACTGACTCCCTCACACAGACTGACTCCCTCACACACACTGACTCCCTCACACACTGACTCCCTCACACACACTGACTCCCTCACACACACTGACTCCCTCACACAGACTGTCTCCCTCACACACGCTGACTCCGTCACACACGCTGACTCCCTCACACACGCTGACTCCCTCACACACGCTGACTCCCTCACACACTGACTCCCTCTCACACACTGACTCCCTCTCACACACTGACTCCCTCTCACACACTGACTCCCTCACACACTGACTACCTCACACACTGACTCCCTCTCACACTGACTCCCTCTCACACTGACTCCCTCACACACACTGACTCCCTCACACACACTGACTCCCTCACACACACTGACTCCCACACACACACTGACTCCCTCACACACACTGACTCCCTCACACACTGACTCCCTCTCACACACTGAATCCGTCACACACACTGACTCCCTCTCACACACTGACTCCCTCGCACACACTGACTCCCTCTCACACTGACTCCCTTACACACTGACTCCCTCACACACACTGACTCCCTCTCACACACTGACTCCCTCACACACACTGACTCCCTCACACACACTGACTGCCTCACACACTGACTCCCGCTCACACACTGACTCCCTCTCACACACTGACTCCCTCTCGCACACTGACTCCCTCTCACACTGACTACCTCACACACTGACTCCCTCTCACACTGACTCCATCTCACACTGACTCCCTCACACACAATGACTCCCTCACACACACTGACTCCCTCACACACAATGACTCCCTCACACACACTGACTCCCTCACACACACTGACTCCCACACACACACTGACTCCCTTACACACACTGACTCCCTCACGCACTGACTCCCTCACACGCACTGACTCCCTCACACGCACTGACTCCCTATCACACTGACTCCCTCACACACATTGACTCCCTCTCACACACACTGACTCCCACACACAGACTGACTCCCACACACAGACTGACTCCCTCACATACTGACTCCCTCACACACTGACTCCCTCACACACATGGACTCCCTCACACACACTGACTCCCTCTCACACTGACTCCCTCTCACACTGACTCCCTCACACACACTCTGACTCCCTCACACACACTGACCCCCTCACACACACTGACCCCCTCACACACACTGACCCCCTCACACACTGACTCCCTCACACACTGACTCCCTCACACACTGACTCCCTCACACGCACTGACTCCCTCACACACACTGACTCCCTAACACACACTGACTCCCTAACACACACTGACTCCCTCACACACCGACTCCCTAACACACACTGACTCCCTCACACACTGACTCCCTCACACACTGACTCCCTCACACACTCTGACTCCCCCACACACAATGACTCCCTCACACACACTGACTCCCTCACACACACTGACTCCCTCACACACTGACTCCGTCACACACACTGACTCCCTCAGACACTGACTCCCTCACATACACTGACTCCCTCACACACTGACTCCCTCACACGCACTGACTCCCTATCACACTGACTCCCTCACACACACTGACTCCCTCACACACACTCTGACTCCCTCACACACACTGACTCCCTCAAACACTGACTCCCTCACACACTGACTCCCTCACACACACTGACTCCCTCACACACACTGACTCCCTCACACACTGACTCCGTCACACACACTGACTCCCTCAGACACTGACTCCCTCACACACACTGACTCCCTCACACACTGACTCCCTCACACACTGACTCCCTCAAACACACTGACTCCCTCACACACACTGACTCCCTCACACACTGACTCCCTCACACACACTGACTCCCTCTCACACACTGACTCCCTCTCACACACTGACTCCCTCTCACACTGACTCCCTCTCACACTGACTCCCTCACACACTGACTCCCTCACACACACTGACTCCCTCTCACACTGACTCCTTCACACACTGACTCCCTCTCACACACTGACTCCCTCTCACACACTGACTCCCTCACACACACTGACTCCCTCACACACTGACTCCCTCTCACACACTGACTCCCTCTCACACACTGACTCCCTCACACACACTGACTCCCTCACACAGTGACTCCCTCACACGCACTGACTCCCTCACACGCACTGACTCCCTATCACACTGACTCCCTCACACACATTGACTCCCTCACACACTGACTCCCTCTCACACACTCTGACTCCCTCACACACACTGACTCCCTCACACACACTGACTCCCTCTCACACTGACTCCCTCTCACACTGACTCCCTCTCGCACTGACTCCCTCTCACACACTCTGACTCCCTTACACACACTGACTCCCTCTCACACTGACTCCCTCACACACACTGACTCCCTCACACACACTAACCCCCTCTCACACTGACTCCCTCTCACACACTGACTCCCTCTCACACACTGACTCCCTCTCACACTGACTCCTTCACACACTGACTCCCTCACACACACTGACTCCCTCACACACACTGACTCCCTCACACACACTGACTCCCTCTCACACTGACTCCCTCACACACACTGACTCCCAAAAACACACTGACTCCCTCTCACACACTGACTCCCTCACACACACTGACTCCCTCACACACACTGACTCCCTCAGACACTGACTCCCTCACACACACTGACTCCCTCACACACACTGACTCCCTCACACACTGACTCCCTCACACACACTGACTCCCTCACACACACTGACTCCCTCACACACACTGACTCCCTCACACACTGATTCCCTCACACACTGACTCCCTCACACACACTGACTCCCCCACACACAATGACTCCCTCACACACACTGACTCCCTCACACACACTGACTCCCTCACACACTGACTCCGTCACACACACTGACTCCCTCAGACACTGACTCCCTCACACACTGACTCCCTCACACGCACTGACTCCCTCACACGCACTGACTCCCACTCACACTGACTCCATTTCACACTGACTCCCTCACACACACTGACTCCCTCACACACACTGACTCCCTATCACACTGACTCCCTCACACACATTGACTCCCTCACACACTGACTCCCTCACACACACTGACTCCCTCACACACACTGACTCCCTCACACACACTGATTCCCTCACACACACTGACTCCCTCACACACACTGACTCCCTCACACACTGACTCCGTCACACACACTGACTCCCTCAGACACTGACTCCCTCACACACTGACTCCCTCACACGCACTGACTCCCTCACACGCACTGACTCCCACTCACACTGACTCCATTTCACACTGACTCCCTCACACACACTGACTCCCTCACACACACTGACTCCCTCACACACACTGACTCCCTCACACACTGACTCCCTCACACACTGACTCCCTCTCTCACACACTGACTCCCTCACACACACACTGACTCCCTCACACACACACTGACTCCCTCACACACACTGACTCCCTCTCACACACTGACTCTCTCACACACACTGACTCTCTCACACACTGACTCTCACACACACTGACTCCCTCACACACACTGACTCCCTCACACACTGACTCCGTCACACACACTGACTCCTTCAGACACTGACTCCCTCACACACACTGACTCCCTCACACACACTGACTCCCTCTCACACTGACTCCCTCACACACACTGACTCCCTCACACACACTGACTCCCTCACACACACTGACTCCCTCACACACTGACTCCCTCTCACACACTGACTCCCTCACACACACTGACTCCCTCTCACACACTGACTCCCTCACACAGTGACTCCCTCACGCACTGACTCCCTCACACGCACTGACTCCCTCACATGCACTGACTCCCTATCACACTGACTCCCTCACACACATTGACTCCCTCTCACACACACTGACTCCCACACACAGACTGACTCCCACACACAGACTGACTCCCTCACACACTGACTCCCTCACACACTGACTCCCTCACACACTCTGACTCCCTCACACACATGGACTCCCTCACACACACTGACTCCCTCTCACACTGACTCCCTCTCACACTGACTCCCTCTCTACTGACTCCCTCTCACACACTCTGACTCCCTCACACACACTGACCCCCTCACACACACTGACCCCCTCACACACACTGACCCTCTCACACACTGACTACCTCACACACTGATTCCCTCACACACTGACTCCCTCACACGCACTGACTCCCTCTCACACTGACTCCCTCACATACACTGACTCCCTCACACACACTGACTCCCTCTCACAAACTGACTCCCTCACACACACTGACTCCCTCACACACTCACTCCCTCACAGGCACTGACTCCCTCACACACACTGACTCCCTCACACACACTGACTCCCTAACACACACTGACTCCCTCTCACAAACTGACTCCCTCACACACCGACTCCCTAACACACACTGACTCCCTCACACACTGACTCCCTCACACACACTGACTCCCTCACACACACTCTGACTCCCTCACTCACACTGACTCCGTCACACACACTGACTCCCTCACACACTGACTCCCTCTCACAAACTGACTCCCTCACACACACTGACTCCCTCACACACTGACTCCCTCACACGCACTGACTCCCTCACACACACTGACTCCCTCACACACACTGACTCCCTAACACACACTGACTCCCTCTCACAAACTGACTCCCTCACACACCGACTCCCTAACATACACTGACTCCTTCACACACTGACTCCCTCACACACACTGACTCCCTCACACACACTGACTCCCTCACACACTGACTCCCTCACACACACTGACTCCCTCACACACACTGACTCCCTCACACACACTGACTCCCTCACACACACTGATTCCCTCACACACTGTCTCCCTCACACAGACTGTCTCCCTCACACACGCTGACTCCGTCACACACGCTGACTCCCTCACACACGCTGACTCCGTCACACACGCTGACTCCCTCACACACGCTGACTCCCTCACACACTGACTCCCTCTCACACACTGACTCCCTCTCACACACTGACTCCCTCTCACACACTGACTCCCTCACACACTGACTACCTCACACTGACTCCCTCTCACACTGACTCCCTCTCACACTGACTTCCTCTCACACACTGAATCCGTCACACACACTGACTCCCTCTCACACACTGACTCCCTCGCACACACTGACTCCCTCACACACTGACTCCCTCTCACACTGACTCCCTCACACACTGACTCCCTCACACACACTGACTCCCTCTCACACACTGACTCCCTCACACACACTGACTCCCTCACACACACTGACTCCCTCACACACTGACTCCCGCTCACACACTGACTCCCTCACACACACTGACTCCCTCTCACACACTGACTCCCTCTCACACACTGACTCCCTCACACACACTGACTCCCTCACACACACTGACTCCCTCACACACACTGACTCCCTCACACACTGACTCCCTCACACACACTGACTCACTCTCGCACTGACTCCCTCACACGCACTGACTCCGTCTCACACTGACTCCCTCACACACACTGACTCCCTCTCACACTGACTCCCTCACACGCACTGACTCCCTCACACACACTGACTCCCTAACACACACCGACTCCCTAACACACACCGACTCACTCACACACACCGACTCCCTCACACACACCGACTCCCTCACACACACCGACTCCCTCACACACTGACTCCCTCACACACACTGACTCCCTCACACACACTGACTTCCTCACACACTGACTCCCTCACACACTGACTCCCTCTCACACACTAACTCCCTCACACACAATGACTCCCTCACACACACTGACTCCCTCACACACACTGACTCCCTCACACACTGACTCCCTAACACACACTGACTCCCTCACACACACTGACTCCCTGACACACAATGACTCCCTCACACACACTGACTCCCTCACACACTGACTCCGTCACACACACTGACTCCCTCAGACACTGACTCCCTCACATACACTGACTCCCTCACATACTGACTCACTCACACGCACTGACTCCCTCACACGCACTGACTCCCTCACACGCACTGACTCCCTCACACGCACTGACTCCCTATCACACTGACTCCCTCACACACATTGACTCCCTCACACACTGACTCCCTCACACACTGACTCCCTCACACACACTCTGACTCCCTCACACACACTGACTCCCTCACACACTGACTCCCTCTCACACACTGACTCCCTCTCACACTGACTCCCTCACACACTGACTCCCTCACACACACTCTGACTCCCTCACACACACTGACTCCCTCACACACTGACTCCCTCACACACTGACTCCCTCTCACACACTGACTCCCTCACACACACTGACTCCCTCTCACACTGACTCCCTCACACACACTGACTCCCTCACACACACTGACTCCCTAAAACACACTGACTCCCTCACACACACTGACTCCGTCACACACACTGACTCCCTCAGACACTGACTCCCTCACACACACTGACTCCCTCAGACACTGACTCCCTAACACACACCGACTCACTCACACACACCGACTCACTCACACACACCGACTCCCTCACACACACCGACTCCCTCACACGCTGACTCCCTCACACACACTGACTCCCTCACACACACTGACTTCCTCACACACTGACTCCCTCACACACTGACTCCCTCTCACACACTGACTCCCTCTCACACACTGACTCCCTCACACACAATGACTCCCTCACACACACTGACTCCCTCACACACACTGACTCCCTGACACACAATGACTCCCTCACACACACTGACTCCCTCACACACTGACTCCGTCACACACACTGACTCCCTCACACACTGACTCCCTCACATACACTGACTCCCTCACACACTGACTCCCTCACACGCACTGACTCCCTCACACGCACTGACTCCCTCACATGCACTGACTCACTCACATGCACTGACTCCCTATCACATTGACTCCCTCACACACATTGACTCCCTCACACACTGACTCCCTCACACACTGACTCCCTCACACACTGACTCCCTCACACACACTCTGACTCCCTCACACACACTGACTCCCTCACACACTGACTCCCTCTCACACACTGACTCCCTCACACACACTAACTCCCTCTCACACACTGACTCCCTCTCACACTGACTCCCTCACACACTGACTCCCTCACACACACTCTGACTCCCTCACACACACTGACTCCCTCACACTCTGACTCCCTCACACACACTGACTCACTCTCGCACTGACTCCCTCACACGCACTGACTCCGTCTCACACTGACTCCCTCACACACACTGACTCCCTCTCACACTGACTCCCTCACACGCACTGACTCCCTCACACACACTGACTCCCTAACACACACCGACTCCCTAACACACACCGACTCACTCACACACACCGACTCCCTCACACACACCGACTCCCTCACACACACCGACTCCCTCACACACTGACTCCCTCACACACACTGACTCCCTCACACACACTGACTTCCTCACACACTGACTCCCTCACACACTGACTCCCTCTCACACACTAACTCCCTCACACACAATGACTCCCTCACACACACTGACTCCCTCACACACACTGACTCCCTCACACACTGACTCCCTAACACACACTGACTCCCTCACACACACTGACTCCCTGACACACAATGACTCCCTCACACACACTGACTCCCTCACACACTGACTCCGTCACACACACTGACTCCCTCAGACACTGACTCCCTCACATACACTGACTCCCTCACATACTGACTCCCTCACACGCACTGACTCCCTCACACGCACTGACTCCCTCACACGCACTGACTCCCTATCACACTGACTCCCTCACACACATTGACTCCCTCACACACTGACTCCCTCACACACTGACTCCCTCACACACTGACTCCCTCACACACACTCTGACTCCCTCACACACACTGACTCCCTCACACACTGACTCCCTCTCACACACTGACTCCCTCTCACACTGACTCCCTCACACACTGACTCCCTCACACACACTCTGACTCCCTCACACACACTGACTCCCTCACACACTGACTCCCTCACACACTGACTCCCTCTCACACACTGACTCCCTCACACACACTGACTCCCTCTCACACTGACTCCCTCACACACACTGACTCCCTCACACACACTGACTCCCTAAAACACACTGACTCCCTCACACACACTGACTCCGTCACACACACTGACTCCCTCAGACACTGACTCCCTCACACACACTGACTCCCTCAGACACTGACTCCCTAACACACACCGACTCACTCACACACACCGACTCACTCACACACACCGACTCCCTCACACACACCGACTCCCTCACACGCTGACTCCCTCACACACACTGACTCCCTCACACACACTGACTTCCTCACACACTGACTCCCTCACACACTGACTCCCTCTCACACACTGACTCCCTCTCACACACTGACTCCCTCACACACAATGACTCCCTCACACACACTGACTCCCTCACACACACTGACTCCCTGACACACAATGACTCCCTCACACACACTGACTCCCTCACACACTGACTCCGTCACACACACTGACTCCCTCACACACTGACTCCCTCACATACACTGACTCCCTCACACACTGACTCCCTCACACGCACTGACTCCCTCACACGCACTGACTCCCTCACATGCACTGACTCCCTCACATGCACTGACTCCCTATCACATTGACTCCCTCACACACATTGACTCCCTCACACACTGACTCCCTCACACACTGACTCCCTCACACACTGACTCCCTCACACACACTCTGACTCCCTCACACACACTGACTCCCTCACACACTGACTCCCTCTCACACACTGACTCCCTCACACACACTAACTCCCTCTCACACACTGACTCCCTCTCACACTGACTCCCTCACACACTGACTCCCTCACACACACTCTGACTCCCTCACACACACTGACTCCCTCACACACTGACTCCCTCACACACTGACTCCCTCTCACACACTGACTCCCTCACACACACTGACTCCCTCTCACACTGACTCCCTCACACACACTGACTCCCTCACACACACTGACTCCCTAAAACACACTGACTCCCTCACACACACTGACTCCGTCACACACACTGACTCCCTCAGACACTGACTCCCTCACACACACTGACTCCCTCACACACTGACTCCCTCACACACACTGACTCCCTCAGACACTGACTCCCTCACACACACTGACTCCCTCACACACACTGACCCCCTCACACACATTGACTCCCTCTGACACACTGACTCCCTCACACACTGACTCCCTCACACACTGACTCCCTCACACACTGACTCCCTCACACACACTGACTCCCTCACACACACTGACTCCCTCTCACACACTGACTCCCTCTCACACACTGACTCCCTCTCACACTGACTCCCTCACACACACTGACTCCCTCACACACACTGACTCCCTCACACACTGTCTCCCTCTCACACACTGACTCCCTCTCACACACTGACTCCCTCACACACACTGACTCCCTCTCACACACTGACTCCCTCACACACATTGACTCCCTCACACACACTGACTCCCTCACACACTGACTCCCTCACGCACTGACTCCCTCACGCACTGACTCCCTCACACGCACTGACTCCCTCACACGCACTGACTCCCTCTCACACTGACTCCCTCACACACACTGACTCCCTCACACACACTGACTCCCTCACACACACTGACTCCCTCTCACACAATGACTTCATCTCACACATTGACTCCCTCACACACACTGACTCCCTAACACACACTGACTCCCTCACACACACTGACTCCCTCTCACACACTGACTCGCTCTCACACACTGACTCCCTCTCACACACTGACTCCCTCACACACACTGACCCCCTCACACACTGACTCCCTCTCACACACTCTGACTCCCTCACACACACTGACTCCCTCACACACACTGACTCCCTCTCACACTGACTCCCTCTCACACTGACTCCCTCTCACACACTCTGACTCCCTCACACACACTGACTCCCTCACACACTGACTCCTTCACACACTGACTCCCTCTCACACACTGACTCCCTCACACACACTGACTCCCTCTCACACTGACTCCCTCACACACACTGACTCCCTAAAACACACTGACTCCCTCACACACACTGACTCCCTCACACACACTGACTCCCTCTCACACACTGACTCCCTCACACACACTGACTCCCTCTCACACACTGACTCCCTCTCACACTGACTCCTTCACACACTGACTCCCTCACACACACTGACTCCCTCACACACACTGACTCCCTCACACACACTGACTCCCTAAAACACACTGACTCCCTCTCACACACTGACTCCCTCACACACACTGACTCCCTCACACACACTGACTCCCTAAAACACACTGACTCCCTCTCACACACTGACTCCCTCACACACACTGACTCCCTCACACAGACTCCCTCACACACACTGACTCCCTCACGCAATGACTCCGTCACACACACTGACTCCCTCAGACACTGACTCCCTCACACACTCTGACTCCCTCACACACTGACTCCCTCACACACACTGACTCCCTCACACACACTGACTCCCTCACACACACTGACTCCCTCACACACTGACTCCCTCACACGCACTGACTCCCTCACACACACTGACTCCCTCACACACACTGACTCCCTCACACACACCGACTCCCTAACACACACTGACTCCCTCTCACAAACTGACTCCCTCACACACCGACTCCCTAACACACACTGACTCCCTCACACACACTGACTCCCTCACACACACTCTGACTCCCTCACACACACTGACTCCGTCACACACACTGACTCCCTCACACACTGACTCCCACACACACTGACTCCCTCACACACACTGACTCCCTCACACACTGACTCCCTCACACACACTGACTCCCTCACACACTGACTCCCTCACACACTGACTCCCTCTCACACTGGCTCCCTCTCACACTGACTCCCTCACACACTGACTCCCTCACACACACTGACTCCCTCACACACTGACTCCCTCTCACACACTGACTCCCTCTCACACTGACTCCCTCACACACTGACTCCCTCACACACACTCTGACTCCCTCACACACACTGACTCCCTCACACTCTGACTCCCTCACACACACTGACTCACTCTCGCACTGACTCCCTCACACGCACTGACTCCGTCTCACACTGACTCCCTCACACACACTGACTCCCTCTCACACTGACTCCCTCACACGCACTGACTCCCTCACACACACTGACTCCCTAACTCACACCGACTCCCTAACACACACCGACTCACTCACACACACCGACTCCCTCACACACACCGACTCCCTCACACACACCGACTCCCTCACACACTGACTCCCTCACACACACTGACTCCCTCACACACACTGACTTCCTCACACACTGACTCCCTCACACACTGACTCCCTCTCACACACTAACTCCCTCACACACAATGACTCCCTCACACACACTGACTCCCTCACACACACTGACTCCCTCACACACTGACTCCCTCACACACACTGACTCCCTCACACACACTGACTCCCTCACACACAATGACTCCCTCACACACACTGACTCCCTCACACACACTGACTCCCTCACACACTGACTCCCTAACACACACTGACTCCCTCACACACACTGACTCCCTGACACACAATGACTCCCTCACACACACTGACTCCCTCACACACTGACTCCGTCACACACACTGACTCCCTCAGACACTGACTCCCTCACATACACTGACTCCCTCACATACTGACTCCCTCACACGCACTGACTCCCTCACACGCACTGACTCCCTCACACGCACTGACTCCCTATCACACTGACTCCCTCACACACATTGACTCCCTCACACACTGACTCCCTCACACACTGACTCCCTCACACACTGACTCCCTCACACACACTCTGACTCCCTCACACACACTGACTCCCTCACACACTGACTCCCTCTCACACACTGACTCCCTCTCACACTGACTCCCTCACACACTGACTCCCTCACACACACTCTGACTCCCTCACACACACTGACTCCCTCACACACTGACTCCCTCACACACTGACTCCCTCTCACACACTGACTCCCTCACACACACTGACTCCCTCTCACACTGACTCCCTCACACACACTGACTCCCTCACACACACTGACTCCCTCACACACTGACTCCGTCACACACACTGACTCCCTCAGACACTGACTCCCTCACATACACTGACTCCCTCACATACACTGACTCCCTCACACGCACTGACTCCCTCACACGCACTGACTCCCTCACACGCACTGACTCCCTCACACGCACTGACTCCCTATCACACTGACTCCCTCACACACATTGACTCCCTCACACACTGACTCCCTCACACACTGACTCCCTCACACACTGACTCCCTCACACACACTCTGACTCCCTCACACACACTGACTCCCTCACACACTGACTCCCTCTCACACACTGACTCCCTCTCACACTGACTCCCTCACACACTGACTCCCTCACACACACTCTGACTCCCTCACACACACTGACTCCCTCACACACTGACTCCCTCACACACTGACTCCCTCTCACACACTGACTCCCTCACACACACTGACTCCCTCTCACACTGACTCCCTCACACACACTGACTCCCTCACACACACTGACTCCCTAAAACACACTGACTCCCTCACACACACTGACTCCGTCACACACACTGACTCCCTCAGACACTGACTCCCTCACACACACTGACTCCCTCAGACACTGACTCCCTAACACACACCGACTCACTCACACACACCGACTCACTCACACACACCGACTCCCTCACACACACCGACTCCCTCACACGCTGACTCCCTCACACACACTGACTCCCTCACACACACTGACTTCCTCACACACTGACTCCCTCACACACTGACTCCCTCTCACACACTGACTCCCTCTCACACACTGACTCCCTCACACACAATGACTCCCTCACACACACTGACTCCCTCACACACACTGACTCCCTGACACACAATGACTCCCTCACACACACTGACTCCCTCACACACTGACTCCGTCACACACACTGACTCCCTCACACACTGACTCCCTCACACACTGACTCCCTCACATACACTGACTCCCTCACACACTGACTCCCTCACACGCACTGACTCCCTCACACGCACTGACTCCCTATCACATTGACTCCCTCACACACATTGACTCCCTCACACACTGACTCCCTCACACACTGACTCCCTCACACACTGACTCCCTCACACACACTCTGACTCCCTCACACACACTGACTCCCTCACACACTGACTCCCTCTCACACACTGACTCCCTCACACACACTAACTCCCTCTCACACACTGACTCCCTCTCACACTGACTCCCTCACACACTGACTCCCTCACACACACTCTGACTCCCTCACACACACTGACTCCCTCACACACTGACTCCCTCACACACTGACTCCCTCTCACACACTGACTCCCTCACACACACTGACTCCCTCTCACACTGACTCCCTCACACACACTGACTCCCTCACACACACTGACTCCCTAAAACACACTGACTCCCTCACACACACTGACTCCGTCACACACACTGACTCCCTCAGACACTGACTCCCTCACACACACTGACTCCCTCACACACTGACTCCCTCACACACACTGACTCCCTCAGACACTGACTCCCTCACACACACTGACTCCCTCACACACACTGACCCCCTCACACACATTGACTCCCACTGACACACTGACTCCCTCACACACTGACTCCCTCACACACTGACTCCCTCACACACTGACTCCCTCACACACACTGACTCCCTCACACACACTGACTCCCTCACACACACTGACTCCCTCTCACACACTGACTCCCTCTCACACTGACTCCCTCACACACACTGACTCCCTCACACACACTGACTCCCTCACACACTGTCTCCCTCTCACACACTGACTCCCTCTCACACACTGACTCCCTCACACACACTGACTCCCTCTCACACACTGACTCCCTCACACACATTGACTCCCTCACACACACTGACTCCCTCACACACTGACTCCCTCATGCACTGACTCCCTCACGCACTGACTCCCTCACACGCACTGACTCCCTCACACGCACTGACTCCCTCTCACACTGACTCCCTCACACACACTGACTCCCTCACACACACTGACTCCCTCACACACACTGACTCCCTCTCACACAATGACTTCATCTCACACATTGACTCCCTCACACACACTGACTCCCTAACACACACTGACTCCCTCACACACACTGACTCCCTCTCACACACTGACTCGCTCTCACACACTGACTCCCTCTCACACACTGACTCCCTCACACACACTGACCCCCTCACACACTGACTCCCTCTCACACACTCTGACTCCCTCACACACACTGACTCCCTCACACACACTGACTCCCTCTCACACTGACTCCCTCTCACACACTCTGACTCCCTCACACACACTGACTCCCTCACACACTGACTCCTTCACACACTGACTCCCTCTCACACACTGACTCCCTCACACACACTGACTCCCTCTCACACTGACTCCCTCACACACACTGACTCCCTAAAACACACTGACTCCCTCACACACACTGACTCCCTCACACACACTGACTCCCTCTCACACACTGACTCCCTCACACACACTGACTCCCTATCACACACTGACTCCCTCTCACACTGACTCCTTCACACACTGACTCCCTCACACACACTGACTCCCTCACACACACTGACTCCCTCACACACACTGACTCCCTAAAACACACTGACTCCCTCTCACACACTGACTCCCTCACACACACTGACTCCCTCACACACACTGACTCCCTAAAACACACTGACTCCCTCTCACACACTGACTCCCTCACACACACTGACTCCCTCACACACACTGACTCCCTAAAACACACTGACTCCCTCTCACACACTGACTCCCTCACACACACTGACTCCCTCACACAGACTCCCTCACACACACTGACTCCCTCACGCAATGACTCCGTCACACACACTGACTCCCTCAGACACTGACTCCCTCACACACTCTGACTCCCTCACACACTGACTCCCTCACACACACTGACTCCCTCACACACACTGACTCCCTCACACACTGACTCCCTCACACGCACTGACTCCCTCACACACACTGACTCCCTCACACACACTGACTCCCTCACACACACCGACTCCCTAACACACACCGACTCCCTCTCACAAACTGACTCCCTCACACACCGACTCCCTAACACACACTGACTCCCTCACACACACTGACTCCCTCACACACACTCTGACTCCCTCACACACACTGACTCCGTCACACACACTGACTCCCTCACACACTGACTCCCTCACACACACTGACTCCCTCACACACACTGACTCCCTCACACACTGACTCCCTCACACACACTGACTCCCTCACACACTGACTCCCTCACACACTGACTCCCTCTCACACTGGCTCCCTCTCACACTGACTCCCTCACACACTGACTCCCTCACACACACTGACTCCCTCACACACTGACTCCCTCTCACACTGACTCCTTCACACACTGACTCCCTCTCACACACTGACTCCCTCTCACACACTGACTCCGTCACACACACTGACTCCCTCACACACTGACTCCCTCTCACACACTGACTCCCTCTCACACACTGACTCCCTCACACACACTGACTCCCTCACACACTGACTCCCTCACACACTGACTCCCTCACACAGCGACTCCCTCACACACTGACTCCCTCTCACACACTGACTCCCCCACACACACTGACTCCCTCACACACTGACTCCCTCTCACACTGACTCCCTCTCACACTGACTCCCTCTCACACACTCTGACTCCCTCACACACACTGACCCCCTCACACACACTGACCCCCTCACACACACTGACCCCCTCACACACTGACTCCCTCTCACACTGACTCCCTCACATACACTGACTCCCTCACACACACTGACTCCCTCACACACACTGACTCCCTAACACACACTGACTCCCTCTCACAAACTGACTCCCTCACACACCGACTCCCTAACACACACTGACTCCCTCACACACTGACTCCCTCACACACTGACTCCCTCGCACACACTGACTCCCCCACACACAATGACACCCTCACACACACTGACTCCCTCACACACACTGACTCCCTCACACACTGACTCCGTCACACACACTGACTCCCTCAGACACTGACTCCCTCACATACACTGACTCCCTCACACACTGACTCCCTCACACGCACTGACTCCCTCTCACACTGACTCCCTCACACACACTGACTCCCTCACACACACTCTGACTCCCTCACACACACTGACTCCCTCACACACTGACTCCCTCACACACACTGACTCCCTCACACACACTGACTCCCTCAGACACTGACTCCCTCACACACACTGACTCCCTCACACACACTGACTCCCTCACACACACTGACTCCCTCACACACTGACTCCCTCACACACTGACTCCCTCAAACACACTGACTCCCTCACACACACTGACTCCCTCACACACTGACTCCCTCACACACACTGACTCCCTCACACACACGGACGCCCTCTCACACACTGACTCCCTCTCACACTGACTCCCTCTCACACTGACTCCCTCTCACACACTCTGACTCCCTCACACACACTGACTCCCTCACACACACTGACCCCCTCACACACACTGACCCCCTCACACACTGACTCCCTCACACACTGATTCCCTCACACACTGACTCCCTCACACGCACTGACTCCCTCTCACACTGACTCCCTCACATACACTGACTCCCTCACACACACTGACTCCCTCACACACACTGACTCCCTAACACACACTGACTCCCTCTCACAAACTGACTCCCTCACACACCGACTCCCTAACACACACTGACTCCCTCACACACTGACTCCCTCACACACTGACTCCCTCACACACTGACTCCCTCACACACACTGACTCCCCCACACACAATGACACCCTCATACACACTGACTCCCTCACACACACTGACTCCCTCACACACTGACTCCGTCACACACACTGACTCCCTCAGACACTGACTCCCTCACATACACTGACTCCCTCACACAATGACTCCCTTACACACTGACTCCCTCACACACTGACTCCCTCACACACTGACTCCCTCACACACACTGACTCCCTCACACGCACTGACTCCCTCTCACACTGACTCCCTCACATACACTGACTCCCTCACACACACTGACTCCCTCACACACACTGACTCCCTAACACACACTGACTCCCTCTCACAAACTGACTCCCTCACACACCGACTCCCTAACACACACTGACTCCCTCACACACTGACTCCCTCACACACTGACTCCCTCACACACTGACTCCCTCACACACACTGACTCCCCCACACACAATGACACCCTCATACACACTGACTCCCTCACACACACTGACTCCCTCACACACTGACTCCGTCACACACACTGACTCCCTCAGACACTGACTCCCTCACATACACTGACTCCCTCACACAATGACTCCCTTACACACTGACTCCCTCACACACTGACTCCCTCACACACTGACTCCCTCACACACACTGACTCCCTCACACACACTGACTGCCTCACACACTGACTCCCGCTCACACACTGACTCCCTCTCACACACTGACTCCCTCTCACACACTGACTCCCTCTCACACTGACTACCTCACACACTGACTCCCTCTCACACTGACTCCATCTCACACTGACTCCCTCACACACACTGACTCCCTCACACACAATGACTCCCTCACACACACTGACTCCCTCACACACACTGACTCCCACACACACACTGACTCCCTTACACACACTGACTCCCTCACGCACTGACTCCCTCACACGCACTGACTCCCTCACACGCACTGACTCCCTATCACACTGACTCCCTCACACACATTGACTCCCTCTCACACACACTGACTCCCACACACAGACTGACTCCCACACACAGACTGACTCCCTCACACACTGACTCCCTCACACACTGACTCCCTCACACACATGGACTCCCTCACACACACTGACTCCCTCTCACACTGACTCCCTCTCACACTGACTCCCTCTCACACACTCTGACTCCCTCACACACACTGACCCCCTCACACACACTGACCCCCTCACACACACTGACCCCCTCACACACTGACTCCCTCACACACTGACTCCCTCACACACTGACTCCCTCACACGCACTGACTCCCTCACACACACTGACTCCCTAACACACACTGACTCCCTAACACACACTGACTCCCTCACACACCGACTCCCTAACACACACTGACTCCCTCACACACTGACTCCCTCACACACTGACTCCCTCACACACTGACTCCCTCACACACTCTGACTCCCCCACACACAATGACTCCCTCACACACACTGACTCCCTCACACACACTGACTCCCTCACACACTGACTCCGTCACACACACTGACTCCCTCAGACACTGACTCCCTCACATACACTGACTCCCTCACACACTGACTCCCTCACACGCACTGACTCCCTCTCACACTGACTCCCTCACACACACTGACTCCCTCACACACACTCTGACTCCCTCACACACACTGACTCCCTCACACACTGACTCCCTCACACACTGACTCCCTCACACACACTGACTCCCTCACACACACTGACTCCCTCACACACACTGACTCCCTCACACACTGACTCCGTCACACACACTGACTCCCTCAGACACTGACTCCCTCACACACACTGACTCCCTCACACACTGACTCCCTCACACACTGACTCCCTCAAACACACTGACTCCCTCACACACACTGACTCCCTCACACACTGACTCCCTCACACACACTGACTCCCTCTCACACACTGACTCCCTCTCACACACTGACTCCCTCTCACACTGACTCCCTCTCACACTGACTCCCTCACACACTGACTCCCTCACACACACTGACTCCCTCTCACACTGACTCCTTCACACACTGACTCCCTCTCACACACTGACTCCCTCTCACACACTGACTCCCTCACACACACTGACTCCCTCACACACTGACTCCCTCTCACACACTGACTCCCTCTCACACACTGACTCCCTCACACACACTGACTCCCTCACACAGTGACTCCCTCACACGCACTGACTCCCTCACACGCACTGACTCCCTATCACACTGACTCCCTCACACACATTGACTCCCTCACACACTGACTCCCTCTCACACACTCTGACTCCCTCACACACACTGACTCCCTCACACACACTGACTCCCTCTCACACTGACTCCCTCTCACACTGACTCCCTCTCGCACTGACTCCCTCTCACACACTCTGACTCCCTTACACACACTGACTCCCTCTCACACTGACTCCCTCACACACACTGACTCCCTCACACACACTAACCCCCTCTCACACTGACTCCCTCTCACACACTGACTCCCTCTCACACACTGACTCCCTCTCACACTGACTCCTTCACACACTGACTCCCTCACACACACTGACTCCCTCACACACACTGACTCCCTCACACACACTGACTCCCTCTCACACTGACTCCCTCACACACACTGACTCCCAAAAACACACTGACTCCCTCTCACACACTGACTCCCTCACACACACTGACTCCCTCACACACACTGACTCCCTCAGACACTGACTCCCTCACACACACTGACTCCCTCACACACACTGACTCCCTCACACACTGACTCCCTCACACACACTGACTCCCTCACACACACTGACTCCCTCACACACACTGACTCCCTCACACACTGACTCCCTCACACACACTGACTCCCTCACACACACCGACTCCCTAACACACACCGACTCCCTAACACACACTGACTCCCTCTCACAAACTGACTCCCTCACACACACTGACTCCCTCACACACTGACTCCCTCACAGGCACTGACTCCCTCACACACACTGACTCCCTCACACACACTGACTCCCTAACACACACTGACTCCCTCTCACAAACTGACTCCCTCACACACCGACTCCCTAACACACACTGACTCCCTCACACACTGACTCCCTCACACACACTGACTCCCTCACACACACTCTGACTCCCTCACTCACACTGACTCCGTCACACACACTGACTCCCTCTCACACACTGACTCCCTCGCACACACTGACTCCCTCACACACTGACTCCCTCTCACACTGACTCCCTAACACACACTGACTCCCTCACACACACTGACTCCCTCTCACACACTGACTCCCTCACACACACTGACTCCCTCACACACACGGACTCCCTCACACACTGACTCCCGCTCACACACTGACTCCCTCACACACACTGACTCCCTCTCACACACTGACTCCCTCTCACACACTGACTCCCTCACACACACTGACTCCCTCACACACACTGACTCCCTCACACACTGACTCCCTCACACACACTGACTCACTCTCGCACTGACTCCCTCACACGCACTGACTCCGTCTCACACTGACTCCCTCACACACACTGACTCCCTCTCACACTGACTCCCTCACACGCACTGACTCCCTCACACACACTGACTCCCTAACACACACCGACTCCCTAACACACACCGACTCACTCACACACACCGACTCCCTCACACACACCGACTCCCTCACACACTGACTCCCTCACACACACTGACTCCCTCACACACACTGACTTCCTCACACACTGACTCCCTCACACACTGACTCCCTCTCACACACTAACTCCCTCACACACAATGACTCCCTCACACACACTGACTCCCTCACACACACTGACTCCCTCACACACTGACTCCCTAACACACACTGACTCCCTCACACACACTGACTCCCTGACACACAATGACTCCCTCACACACACTGACTCCCTCACACACTGACTCCGTCACACACACTGACTCCCTCAGACACTGACTCCCTCACATACACTGACTCCCTCACATACTGACTCCCTCACACGCACTGACTCCCTCACACGCACTGACTCCCTCACACGCACTGACTCCCTCACACGCACTGACTCCCTATCACACTGACTCCCTCACACACATTGACTCCCTCACACACTGACTCCCTCACACACTGACTCCCTCACACACACTCTGACTCCCTCACACACACTGACTCCCTCACACACTGACTCCCTCTCACACACTGACTCCCTCTCACACTGACTCCCTCACACACTGACTCCCTCACACACACTCTGACTCCCTCACACACACTGACTCCCTCACACACTGACTCCCTCACACACTGACTCCCTCTCACACACTGACTCCCTCACACACACTGACTCCCTCTCACACTGACTCCCTCACACACACTGACTCCCTCACACACACTGACTCCCTAAAACACACTGACTCCCTCACACACACTGACTCCGTCACACACACTGACTCCCTCAGACACTGACTCCCTCACACACACTGACTCCCTCAGACACTGACTCCCTAACACACACCGACTCACTCACACACACCGACTCACTCACACACACCGACTCCCTCACACACACCGACTCCCTCACACGCTGACTCCCTCACACACACTGACTCCCTCACACACACTGACTTCCTCACACACTGACTCCCTCACACACTGACTCCCTCTCACACACTGACTCCCTCTCACACACTGACTCCCTCACACACAATGACTCCCTCACACACACTGACTCCCTCACACACACTGACTCCCTCCCACACTGACTCCCTCACACACTGACTCCCTCACACACACTGACTCCCCCACACACAATGACTCCCTCACACACAATGACTCCCTCACACACACTGACTCCCTCACACACTGACTCCGTCACACACACTGACTCCCTCACACACTGACTCCCTCACATACACTGACTCCCTCACACACTGACTCCCTCACACGCACTGACTCCCTCACACGCACTGACTCCCTCACATGCACTGACTCCCTCACATGCACTGACTCCCTATCACATTGACTCCCTCACACACATTGACTCCCTCACACACTGACTCCCTCACACACTGACTCCCTCACACACTGACTCCCTCTCACACACTGACTCCCTCACACACACTAACTCCCTCTCACACACTGACTCCCTCTCACACTGACTCCCTCACACACTGACTCCCTCACACACACTCTGACTCCCTCACACACACTGACTCCCTCACACACTGACTCCCTCACACACTGACTCCCTCTCACACACTGACTCCCTCTCACACTGACTCCCTCACACACACTGACTCCCTCACACACACTGACTCCCTCACACACACTGACTCCCTAAAACACACTGACTCCCTCACACACACTGACTCCGTCACACACACTGACTCCCTCAGACACTGACTCCCTCACACACACTGACTCCCTCACACACTGACTCCCTCACACACACTGACTCCCTCAGACACTGACTCCCTCACACACACTGACTCCCTCACACACACTGACCCCCTCACACACATTGACTCCCTCTGACACACTGACTCCCTCACACACTGACTCCCTCACACACTGACTCCCTCACACACACTGACTCCCTCACACACTGACTCCCTCACACACACTGACTCCCTCACACACACTGACTCCCTCTCACACACTGACTCCCTCTCACACACTGACTCCCTCTCACACTGACTCCCTCACACACACTGACTCCCTCACACACACTGACTCCCTCACACACTGTCTCCCTCTCACACACTGACTCCCTCTCACACACTGACTCCCTCACACACACTGACTCCCTCTCACACACTGACTCCCTCACACACATTGACTCCCTCACACACACTGACTCCCTCACACACTGACTCCCTCACACACTGACTCCCTCACACACACTGACTCCCTCTCACACTGACTCCCTCACACACACTGACTCCCTCACACACACTGACTCCCTAAAACACACTGACTCCCTCACACACACTGACTCCGTCACACACACTGACTCCCTCAGACACTGACTCCCTCACACACACTGACTCCCTCAGACACTGACTCCCTAACACACACCGACTCACTCACACACACTGACTCACTCACACACACCGACTCCCTCACACACACCGACTCCCTCACACGCTGACTCCCTCACACACACTGACTCCCTCACACACACTGACTTCCTCACACACTGACTCCCTCACACACTGACTCCCTCTCACACACTGACTCCCTCTCACACACTGACTCCCTCACACACAATGACTCCCTCACACACACTGACTCCCTCACACACACTGACTCCCTGACACACAATGACTCCCTCACACACACTGACTCCCTCACACACTGACTCCGTCACACACACTGACTCCCTCACACACTGACTCCCTCACACACTGACTCCCTCACATACACTGACTCCCTCACACACTGACTCCCTCACACGCACTGACTCCCTCACACGCACTGACTCCCTCACATGCACTGACTCCCTCACATGCACTGACTCCCTATCACATTGACTCCCTCACACACATTGACTCCCTCACACACTGACTCCCTCACACACTGACTCCCTCACACACTGACTCCCTCACACACACTCTGACTCCCTCACACACACTGACTCCCTCACACACTGACTCCCTCTCACACACTGACTCCCTCACACACACTAACTCCCTCTCACACACTGACTCCCTCTCACACTGACTCCCTCACACACTGACTCCCTCACACACACTCTGACTCCCTCACACACACTGACTCCCTCACACACTGACTCCCTCACACACTGACTCCCTCTCACACACTGACTCCCTCACACACACTGACTCCCTCTCACACTGACTCCCTCACACACACTGACTCCCTCACACACACTGACTCCCTAAAACACACTGACTCCCTCACACACACTGACTCCGTCACACACACTGACTCCCTCAGACACTGACTCCCTCACACACACTGACTCCCTCACACACTGACTCCCTCACACACACTGACTCCCTCAGACACTGACTCCCTCACACACACTGACTCCCTCACACACACTGACCCCCTCACACACATTGACTCCCTCTGACACACTGACTCCCTCACACACTGACTCCCTCACACACTGACTCCCTCACACACTGACTCCCTCACACACACTGACTCCCTCACACACACTGACTCCCTCTCACACACTGACTCCCTCTCACACACTGACTCCCTCTCACACTGACTCCCTCACACACACTGACTCCCTCACACACACTGACTCCCTCACACACTGTCTCCCTCTCACACACTGACTCCCTCTCACACACTGACTCCCTCACACACACTGACTCCCTCTCACACACTGACTCCCTCACACACATTGACTCCCTCACACACACTGACTCCCTCACACACTGACTCCCTCATGCACTGACTCCCTCACGCACTGACTCCCTCACACGCACTGACTCCCTCACACGCACTGACTCCCTCTCACACTGACTCCCTCACACACACTGACTCCCTCACACACACTGACTCCCTCACACACACTGACTCCCTCTCACACAATGACTTCATCTCACACATTGACTCCCTCACACACACTGACTCCCTAACACACACTGACTCCCTCACACACACTGACTCCCTCTCACACACTGACTCGCTCTCACACACTGACTCCCTCTCACACACTGACTCCCTCACACACACTGACCCCCTCACACACTGACTCCCTCTCACACACTCTGACTCCCTCACACACACTGACTCCCTCACACACACTGACTCCCTCTCACACTGACTCCCTCTCACACACTCTGACTCCCTCACACACACTGACTCCCTCACACACTGACTCCTTCACACACTGACTCCCTCTCACACACTGACTCCCTCACACACACTGACTCCCTCTCACACTGACTCCCTCACACACACTGACTCCCTAAAACACACTGACTCCCTCACACACACTGACTCCCTCACACACACTGACTCCCTCTCACACACTGACTCCCTCACACACACTGACTCCCTCTCACACACTGACTCCCTCTCACACTGACTCCTTCACACACTGACTCCCTCACACACACTGACTCCCTCACACACACTGACTCCCTCACACACACTGACTCCCTAAAACACACTGACTCCCTCTCACACACTGACTCCCTCACACACACTGACTCCCTCACACACACTGACTCCCTCACACAGACTCCCTCACACACACTGACTCCCTCACGCAATGACTCCGTCACACACACTGACTCCCTCAGACACTGACTCCCTCACACACTCTGACTCCCTCTCACACACTGACTCCCTCACACACACTGACTCCCTCACACACTGACTCCCTCACACACACTGACCCCCTCACACACACTGACTCCCTCTCACACACTGACTCCCTCTCACACACTGACTCCCTCACACACACTGACTCCCTCTCACACACTGACTCCCTCTCACACTGACTCCTTCACACACTGACTCCCTCACACACACTGACTCCCTCACACACACTGACTCCCTCACACACACTGACTCCCTAAAACACACTGACTCCCTCTCACACACTGACTCCCTCACACACACTGACTCCCTCACACAGACTCCCTCACACACACTGACTCCCTCACGCAATGACTCCGTCACACACACTGACTCCCTCAGACACTGACTCCCTCACACACTCTGACTCCCTCACACACTGACTCCCTCACACACACTGACTCCCTCACACACACTGACTCCCTCACACACTGACTCCCTCACACGCACTGACTCCCTCACACACACTGACTCCCTCACACACACTGACTCCCTCACACACACCGACTCCCTAACACACACTGACTCCCTCTCACAAACTGACTCCCTCACACACCGACTCCCTAACACACACTGACTCCCTCACACACACTGACTCCCTCACACACACTCTGACTCCCTCACACACACTGACTCCGTCACACACACTGACTCCCTCACACACTGACTCCCTCACACACACTGACTCCCTCACACACACTGACTCCCTCACACACTGACTCCCTCACACACACTGACTCCCTCACACACTGACTCCCTCACACACTGACTCCCTCTCAGACTGGCTCCCTCTCACACTGACTCCCTCACACACTGACTCCCTCACACACACTGACTCCCTCACACACTGACTCCCTCTCACACTGACTCCTTCACACACTGACTCCCTCTCACACACTGACTCCCTCTCACACACTGACTCCGTCACACACACTGACTCCCTCACACACTGACTCCCTCTCACACACTGACTCCCTCTCACACACTGACTCCCTCACACACACTGACTCCCTCACACACTGACTCCCTCACACAGTGACTCCCTCACACACTGACTCCCTCTCACACACTGACTCCCCCACACACACTGACTCCCTCACACACTGACTCCCTCTCACACTGACTCCCTCTCACACTGACTCCCTCTCACACACTCTGACTCCCTCACACACACTGACCCCCTCACACACACTGACCCCCTCACACACACTGACCCCCTCACACACTGACTCCCTCACACACTGATTCCCTCACACACTGACTCCCTCACACGCACTGACTCCCTCTCACACTGACTCCCTCACATACACTGACTCCCTCACACACACTGACTCCCTCACACACACTGACTCCCTAACACACACTGACTCCCTCTCACAAACTGACTCCCTCACACACCGACTCCCTAACACACACTGACTCCCTCACACACTGACTCCCTCACACACTGACTCCCTCGCACACACTGACTCCCCCACACACAATGACACCCTCACACACACTGACTCCCTCACACACACTGACTCCCTCACACACTGACTCCGTCACACACACTGACTCCCTCAGACACTGACTCCCTCACATACACTGACTCCCTCACACACTGACTCCCTCACACGCACTGACTCCCTCTCACACTGACTCCCTCACACACACTGACTCCCTCACACACACTCTGACTCCCTCACACACACTGACTCCCTCACACACTGACTCCCTCACACACACTGACTCCCTCACACACACTGACTCCCTCAGACACTGACTCCCTCTCACACACTGACTCCCTCACACACACTGACTCCCTCACACACACTGACTCCCTCACACACTGACTCCCTCACACACTGACTCCCTCAAACACACTGACTCCCTCACACACACTGACTCCCTCACACACTGACTCCCTCACACACACTGACTCCCTCACACACACGGACGCCCTCTCACACACTGACTCCCTCTCACACTGACTCCCTCTCACACTGACTCCCTCTCACACACTCTGACTCCCTCACACACACTGACTCCCTCACACACACTGACCCCCTCACACACACTGACCCCCTCACACACTGACTCCCTCACACACTGATTCCCTCACACACTGACTCCCTCACACGCACTGACTCCCTCTCACACTGACTCCCTCACATACACTGACTCCCTCACACACACTGACTCCCTCACACACACTGACTCCCTAACACACACTGACTCCCTCTCACAAACTGACTCCCTCACACACCGACTCCCTAACACACACTGACTCCCTCACACACTGACTCCCTCACACACTGACTCCCTCACACACTGACTCCCTCACACACACTGACTCCCCCACACACAATGACACCCTCATACACACTGACTCCCTCACACACACTGACTCCCTCACACACTGACTCCGTCACACACACTGACTCCCTCAGACACTGACTCCCTCACATACACTGACTCCCTCACACACTGACTCCCTTACACACTGACTCCCTCACACACTGACTCCCTCACACACTGACTCCCTCACACACACTGACTCCCTCACACACACTGACTGCCTCACACACTGACTCCCGCTCACACACTGACTCCCTCTCACACACTGACTCCCTCTCACACACTGACTCCCTCTCACACTGACTACCTCACACACTGACTCCCTCTCACACTGACTCCATCTCACACTGACTCCCTCACACACACTGACTCCCTCACACACAATGACTCCCTCACACACACTGACTCCCTCACACACACTGACTCCCACACACACACTGACTCCCTTACACACACTGACTCCCTCACGCACTGACTCCCTCACACGCACTGACTCCCTCACACGCACTGACTCCCTATCACACTGACTCCCTCACACACATTGACTCCCTCTCACACACACTGACTCCCACACACAGACTGACTCCCACACACAGACTGACTCCCTCACACACTGACTCCCTCACACACTGACTCCCTCACACACATGGACTCCCTCACACACACTGACTCCCTCTCACACTGACTCCCTCTCACACTGACTCCCTCTCACACACTCTGACTCCCTCACACACACTGACCCCCTCACACACACTGACCCCCTCACACACACTGACCCCCTCACACACTGACTCCCTCACACACTGACTCCCTCACACACTGACTCCCTCACACGCACTGACTCCCTCACACACACTGACTCCCTAACACACACTGACTCCCTAACACACACTGACTCCCTCACACACCGACTCCCTAACACACACTGACTCCCTCACACACTGACTCCCTCACACACTGACTCCCTCACACACTGACTCCCTCACACACTCTGACTCCCCCACACACAATGACTCCCTCACACACACTGACTCCCTCACACACACTGACTCCCTCACACACTGACTCCGTCACACACACTGACTCCCTCAGACACTGACTCCCTCACATACACTGACTCCCTCACACACTGACTCCCTCACACGCACTGACTCCCTCTCACACTGACTCCCTCACACACACTGACTCCCTCACACACACTCTGACTCCCTCACACACACTGACTCCCTCACACACTGACTCCCTCACACACTGACTCCCTCACACACACTGACTCCCTCACACACACTGACTCCCTCACACACACTGACTCCCTCACACACTGACTCCGTCACACACACTGACTCCCTCAGACACTGACTCCCTCACACACACTGACTCCCTCACACACTGACTCCCTCACACACTGACTCCCTCAAACACACTGACTCCCTCACACACACTGACTCCCTCACACACTGACTCCCTCACACACACTGACTCCCTCTCACACACTGACTCCCTCTCACACACTGACTCCCTCTCACACTGACTCCCTCTCACACTGACTCCCTCACACACTGACTCCCTCACACACACTGACTCCCTCTCACACTGACTCCTTCACACACTGACTCCCTCTCACACACTGACTCCCTCTCACACACTGACTCCCTCACACACACTGACTCCCTCACACACTGACTCCCTCTCACACACTGACTCCCTCTCACACACTGACTCCCTCACACACACTGACTCCCTCACACAGTGACTCCCTCACACGCACTGACTCCCTCACACGCACTGACTCCCTATCACACTGACTCCCTCACACACATTGACTCCCTCACACACTGACTCCCTCTCACACACTCTGACTCCCTCACACACACTGACTCCCTCACACACACTGACTCCCTCTCACACTGACTCCCTCTCACACTGACTCCCTCTCGCACTGACTCCCTCTCACACACTCTGACTCCCTTACACACACTGACTCCCTCTCACACTGACTCCCTCACACACACTGACTCCCTCACACACACTAACCCCCTCTCACACTGACTCCCTCTCACACACTGACTCCCTCTCACACACTGACTCCCTCTCACACTGACTCCTTCACACACTGACTCCCTCACACACACTGACTCCCTCACACACACTGACTCCCTCACACACACTGACTCCCTCTCACACTGACTCCCTCACACACACTGACTCCCAAAAACACACTGACTCCCTCTCACACACTGACTCCCTCACACACACTGACTCCCTCACACACACTGACTCCCTCAGACACTGACTCCCTCACACACACTGACTCCCTCACACACACTGACTCCCTCACACACTGACTCCCTCACACACACTGACTCCCTCACACACACTGACTCCCTCACACACACTGACTCCCTCACACACTGACTCCCTCACACACACTGACTCCCTCACACACACCGACTCCCTAACACACACCGACTCCCTAACACACACTGACTCCCTCTCACAAACTGACTCCCTCACACACACTGACTCCCTCACACACTGACTCCCTCACAGGCACTGACTCCCTCACACACACTGACTCCCTCACACACACTGACTCCCTAACACACACTGACTCCCTCTCACAAACTGACTCCCTCACACACCGACTCCCTAACACACACTGACTCCCTCACACACTGACTCCCTCACACACACTGACTCCCTCACACACACTCTGACTCCCTCACTCACACTGACTCCGTCACACACACTGACTCCCTCTCACACACTGACTCCCTCGCACACACTGACTCCCTCACACACTGACTCCCTCTCACACTGACTCCCTCACACACTGACTCCCTCACACACACTGACTCCCTCTCACACACTGACTCCCTCACACACACTGACTCCCTCACACACACTGACTCCCTCACACACTGACTCCCGCTCACACACTGACTCCCTCACACACACTGACTCCCTCTCACACACTGACTCCCTCTCACACACTGACTCCCTCACACACACTGACTCCCTCACACACACTGACTCCCTCACACACTGACTCCCTCACACACACTGACTCACTCTCGCACTGACTCCCTCACACGCACTGACTCCGTCTCACACTGACTCCCTCACACACACTGACTCCCTCTCACACTGACTCCCTCACACGCACTGACTCCCTCACACACACTGACTCCCTAACACACACCGACTCCCTAACACACACCGACTCACTCACACACACCGACTCCCTCACACACACCGACTCCCTCACACACACCGACTCCCTCACACACTGACTCCCTCACACACACTGACTCCCTCACACACACTGACTTCCTCACACACTGACTCCCTCACACACTGACTCCCTCTCACACACTAACTCCCTCACACACAATGACTCCCTCACACACACTGACTCCCTCACACACACTGACTCCCTCACACACTGACTCCCTAACACACACTGACTCCCTCACACACACTGACTCCCTGACACACAATGACTCCCTCACACACACTGACTCCCTCACACACTGACTCCGTCACACACACTGACTCCCTCAGACACTGACTCCCTCACATACACTGACTCCCTCACATACTGACTCCCTCACACGCACTGACTCCCTCACACGCACTGACTCCCTCACACGCACTGACTCCCTCACACGCACTGACTCCCTATCACACTGACTCCCTCACACACATTGACTCCCTCACACACATTGACTCCCTCACACACTGACTCCCTCACACACTGACTCCCTCACACACTGACTCCCTCACACACACTCTGACTCCCTCACACACACTGACTCCCTCACACACTGACTCCCTCTCACACACTGACTCCCTCTCACACTGACTCCCTCACACACTGACTCCCTCACACACACTCTGACTCCCTCACACACACTGACTCCCTCACACACTGACTCCCTCACACACTGACTCCCTCTCACACACTGACTCCCTCACACACACTGACTCCCTCTCACACTGACTCCCTCACACACACTGACTCCCTCACACACACTGACTCCCTAAAACACACTGACTCCCTCACACACACTGACTCCGTCACACACACTGACTCCCTCAGACACTGACTCCCTCACACACACTGACTCCCTCAGACACTGACTCCCTAACACACACCGACTCACTCACACACACCGACTCACTCACACACACCGACTCCCTCACACACACCGACTCCCTCACACGCTGACTCCCTCACACACACTGACTCCCTCACACACACTGACTTCCTCACACACTGACTCCCTCACACACTGACTCCCTCTCACACACTGACTCCCTCTCACACACTGACTCCCTCACACACAATGACTCCCTCACACACACTGACTCCCTCACACACACTGACTCCCTCCCACACTGACTCCCTCACACACTGACTCCCTCACACACACTGACTCCCCCACACACAATGACTCCCTCACACACAATGACTCCCTCACACACACTGACTCCCTCACACACTGACTCCGTCACACACACTGACTCCCTCACACACTGACTCCCTCACATACACTGACTCCCTCACACACTGACTCCCTCACACGCACTGACTCCCTCACACGCACTGACTCCCTCACATGCACTGACTCCCTCACATGCACTGACTCCCTATCACATTGACTCCCTCACACACATTGACTCCCTCACACACTGACTCCCTCACACACTGACTCCCTCACACACTGACTCCCTCTCACACACTGACTCCCTCACACACACTAACTCCCTCTCACACACTGACTCCCTCTCACACTGACTCCCTCACACACTGACTCCCTCACACACACTCTGACTCCCTCACACACACTGACTCCCTCACACACTGACTCCCTCACACACTGACTCCCTCTCACACACTGACTCCCTCACACACACTGACTCCCTCTCACACTGACTCCCTCACACACACTGACTCCCTCACACACACTGACTCCCTAAAACACACTGACTCCCTCACACACACTGACTCCGTCACACACACTGACTCCCTCAGACACTGACTCCCTCACACACACTGACTCCCTCACACACTGACTCCCTCACACACACTGACTCCCTCAGACACTGACTCCCTCACACACACTGACTCCCTCACACACACTGACCCCCTCACACACATTGACTCCCTCTGACACACTGACTCCCTCACACACTGACTCCCTCACACACTGACTCCCTCACACACACTGACTCCCTCACACACTGACTCCCTCACACACACTGACTCCCTCACACACACTGACTCCCTCTCACACACTGACTCCCTCTCACACACTGACTCCCTCTCACACTGACTCCCTCACACACACTGACTCCCTCACACACACTGACTCCCTCACACACTGTCTCCCTCTCACACACTGACTCCCTCTCACACACTGACTCCCTCACACACACTGACTCCCTCTCACACACTGACTCCCTCACACACATTGACTCCCTCACACACACTGACTCCCTCACACACTGACTCCCTCACGCACTGACTCCCTCACGCACTGACTCCCTCACACGCACTGACTCCCTCACACGCACTGACTCCCTCTCACACTGACTCCCTCACACACACTGACTCCCTCACACACACTGACTCCCTCACACACACTGACTCCCTCTCACACAATGACTTCATCTCACACATTGACTCCCTCACACACACTGACTCCCTAACACACACTGACTCCCTCACACACACTGACTCCCTCTCACACACTGACTCGCTCTCACACACTGACTCCCTCTCACACACTGACTCCCTCACACACACTGACCCCCTCACACACTGACTCCCTCTCACACACTCTGACTCCCTCACACACACTGACTCCCTCACACACACTGACTCCCTCTCACACTGACTCCCTCTCACACTGACTCCCTCTCACACACTCTGACTCCCTCACACACACTGACTCCCTCACACACTGACTCCTTCACAAACTGACTCCCTCTCACACACTGACTCCCTCACACACACTGACTCCCTCTCACACTGACTCCCTCACACACACTGACTCCCTAAAACACACTGACTCCCTCACACACACTGACTCCCTCACACACACTGACTCCCTCTCACACACTGACTCCCTCACACACACTGACTCCCTCTCACACACTGACTCCCTCTCACACTGACTCCTTCACACACTGACTCCCTCACACACACTGACTCCCTCACACACACTGACTCCCTCACACACACTGACTCCCTCACACACACTGACTCCCTAAAACACACTGACTCCCTCTCACACACTGACTCCCTCACACACACTGACTCCCTCACACACACTGACTCCCTCACACACTGACTCCCTAACACACACTGACTCCCTCACACACACTGACTCCCTGACACACAATGACTCCCTCACACACACTGACTCCCTCACACACTGACTCCGTCACACACACTGACTCCCTCAGACACTGACTCCCTCACATACACTGACTCCCTCACATACTGACTCCCTCACACGCACTGACTCCCTCACACGCACTGACTCCCTCACACGCACTGACTCCCTCACACGCACTGACTCCCTATCACACTGACTCCCTCACACACATTGACTCCCTCACACACTGACTCCCTCACACACTGACTCCCTCACACACACTCTGACTCCCTCACACACACTGACTCCCTCACACACTGACTCCCTCTCACACACTGACTCCCTCTCACACTGACTCCCTCACACACTGACTCCCTCACACACACTCTGACTCCCTCACACACACTGACTCCCTCACACACTGACTCCCTCACACACTGACTCCCTCTCACACACTGACTCCCTCACACACACTGACTCCCTCTCACACTGACTCCCTCACACACACTGACTCCCTCACACACACTGACTCCCTAAAACACACTGACTCCCTCACACACACTGACTCCGTCACACACACTGACTCCCTCAGACACTGACTCCCTCACACACACTGACTCCCTCAGACACTGACTCCCTAACACACACCGACTCACTCACACACACCGACTCACTCACACACACCGACTCCCTCACACACACCGACTCCCTCACACGCTGACTCCCTCACACACACTGACTCCCTCACACACACTGACTTCCTCACACACTGACTCCCTCACACACTGACTCCCTCTCACACACTGACTCCCTCTCACACACTGACTCCCTCACACACAATGACTCCCTCACACACACTGACTCCCTCACACACACTGACTCCCTCCCACACTGACTCCCTCACACACTGACTCCCTCACACACACTGACTCCCCCACACACAATGACTCCCTCACACACAATGACTCCCTCACACACACTGACTCCCTCACACACTGACTCCGTCACACACACTGACTCCCTCACACACTGACTCCCTCACATACACTGACTCCCTCACACACTGACTCCCTCACACGCACTGACTCCCTCACACGCACTGACTCCCTCACATGCACTGACTCCCTCACATGCACTGACTCCCTATCACATTGACTCCCTCACACACATTGACTCCCTCACACACTGACTCCCTCACACACTGACTCCCTCACACACTGACTCCCTCTCACACACTGACTCCCTCACACACACTAACTCCCTCTCACACACTGACTCCCTCTCACACTGACTCCCTCACACACTGACTCCCTCACACACACTCTGACTCCCTCACACACACTGACTCCCTCACACACTGACTCCCTCACACACTGACTCCCTCTCACACACTGACTCCCTCACACACACTGACTCCCTCTCACACTGACTCCCTCACACACACTGACTCCCTCACACACACTGACTCCCTAAAACACACTGACTCCCTCACACACACTGACTCCGTCACACACACTGACTCCCTCAGACACTGACTCCCTCACACACACTGACTCCCTCACACACTGACTCCCTCACACACACTGACTCCCTCAGACACTGACTCCCTCACACACACTGACTCCCTCACACACACTGACCCCCTCACACACATTGACTCCCTCTGACACACTGACTCCCTCACACACTGACTCCCTCACACACTGACTCCCTCACACACACTGACTCCCTCACACACTGACTCCCTCACACACACTGACTCCCTCACACACACTGACTCCCTCTCACACACTGACTCCCTCTCACACACTGACTCCCTCTCACACTGACTCCCTCACACACACTGACTCCCTCACACACACTGACTCCCTCACACACTGTCTCCCTCTCACACACTGACTCCCTCTCACACACTGACTCCCTCACACACACTGACTCCCTCTCACACACTGACTCCCTCACACACATTGACTCCCTCACACACACTGACTCCCTCACACACTGACTCCCTCACGCACTGACTCCCTCACGCACTGACTCCCTCACACGCACTGACTCCCTCACACGCACTGACTCCCTCTCACACTGACTCCCTCACACACACTGACTCCCTCACACACACTGACTCCCTCACACACACTGACTCCCTCTCACACAATGACTTCATCTCACACATTGACTCCCTCACACACACTGACTCCCTAACACACACTGACTCCCTCACACACACTGACTCCCTCTCACACACTGACTCGCTCTCACACACTGACTCCCTCTCACACACTGACTCCCTCACACACACTGACCCCCTCACACACTGACTCCCTCTCACACACTCTGACTCCCTCACACACACTGACTCCCTCACACACACTGACTCCCTCTCACACTGACTCCCTCTCACACTGACTCCCTCTCACACACTCTGACTCCCTCACACACACTGACTCCCTCACACACTGACTCCTTCACAAACTGACTCCCTCTCACACACTGACTCCCTCACACACACTGACTCCCTCTCACACTGACTCCCTCACACACACTGACTCCCTAAAACACACTGACTCCCTCACACACACTGACTCCCTCACACACACTGACTCCCTCTCACACACTGACTCCCTCACACACACTGACTCCCTCTCACACACTGACTCCCTCTCACACTGACTCCTTCACACACTGACTCCCTCACACACACTGACTCCCTCACACACACTGACTCCCTCACACACACTGACTCCCTAAAACACACTGACTCCCTCTCACACACTGACTCCCTCACACACACTGACTCCCTCACACACACTGACTCCCTCACACACTGACTCCCTCACACACACTGACTCACTCTCGCACTGACTCCCTCACACGCACTGACTCCGTCTCACACTGACTCCCTCACACACACTGACTCCCTCTCACACTGACTCCCTCACACGCACTGACTCCCTCACACACACTGACTCCCTAACACACACCGACTCCCTAACACACACCGACTCCCTAACACACACCGACTCACTCACACACACCGACTCCCTCACACACACCGACTCCCTCACACACACCGACTCCCTCACACACTGACTCCCTCACACACACTGACTCCCTCACACACACTGACTTCCTCACACACTGACTCCCTCACACACTGACTCCCTCTCACACACTAACTCCCTCACACACAATGACTCCCTCACACACACTGACTCCCTCACACACACTGACTCCCTCACACACTGACTCCCTAACACACACTGACTCCCTCACACACACTGACTCCCTGACACACAATGACTCCCTCACACACACTGACTCCCTCACACACTGACTCCGTCACACACACTGACTCCCTCAGACACTGACTCCCTCACATACACTGACTCCCTCACATACTGACTCCCTCACACGCACTGACTCCCTCACACGCACTGACTCCCTCACACGCACTGACTCCCTCACACGCACTGACTCCCTATCACACTGACTCCCTCACACACATTGACTCCCTCACACACTGACTCCCTCACACACTGACTCCCTCACACACACTCTGACTCCCTCACACACACTGACTCCCTCACACACTGACTCCCTCTCACACACTGACTCCCTCTCACACTGACTCCCTCACACACTGACTCCCTCACACACACTCTGACTCCCTCACACACACTGACTCCCTCACACACTGACTCCCTCACACACTGACTCCCTCTCACACACTGACTCCCTCACACACACTGACTCCCTCTCACACTGACTCCCTCACACACACTGACTCCCTCACACACACTGACTCCCTAAAACACACTGACTCCCTCACACACACTGACTCCGTCACACACACTGACTCCCTCAGACACTGACTCCCTCACACACACTGACTCCCTCAGACACTGACTCCCTAACACACACCGACTCACTCACACACACCGACTCACTCACACACACCGACTCCCTCACACACACCGACTCCCTCACACGCTGACTCCCTCACACACACTGACTCCCTCACACACACTGACTTCCTCACACACTGACTCCCTCACACACTGACTCCCTCTCACACACTGACTCCCTCTCACACACTGACTCCCTCACACACAATGACTCCCTCACACACACTGACTCCCTCACACACACTGACTCCCTCCCACACTGACTCCCTCACACACTGACTCCCTCACACACACTGACTCCCCCACACACAATGACTCCCTCACACACAATGACTCCCTCACACACACTGACTCCCTCACACACTGACTCCGTCACACACACTGACTCCCTCACACACTGACTCCCTCACATACACTGACTCCCTCACACACTGACTCCCTCACACGCACTGACTCCCTCACACGCACTGACTCCCTCACATGCACTGACTCCCTATCACATTGACTCCCTCACACACATTGACTCCCTCACACACTGACTCCCTCACACACTGACTCCCTCACACACTGACTCCCTCTCACACACTGACTCCCTCACACACACTAACTCCCTCTCACACACTGACTCCCTCTCACACTGACTCCCTCACACACTGACTCCCTCACACACACTCTGACTCCCTCACACACACTGACTCCCTCACACACTGACTCCCTCACACACTGACTCCCTCTCACACACTGACTCCCTCACACACACTGACTCCCTCTCACACTGACTCCCTCACACACACTGACTCCCTCACACACACTGACTCCCTAAAACACACTGACTCCCTCACACACACTGACTCCGTCACACACACTGACTCCCTCAGACACTGACTCCCTCACACACACTGACTCCCTCACACACTGACTCCCTCACACACACTGACTCCCTCAGACACTGACTCCCTCACACACACTGACTCCCTCACACACACTGACCCCCTCACACACATTGACTCCCTCTGACACACTGACTCCCTCACACACTGACTCCCTCACACACTGACTCCCTCACACACACTGACTCCCTCACACACTGACTCCCTCACACACACTGACTCCCTCACACACACTGACTCCCTCTCACACACTGACTCCCTCTCACACACTGACTCCCTCTCACACTGACTCCCTCACACACACTGACTCCCTCACACACACTGACTCCCTCACACACTGTCTCCCTCTCACACACTGACTCCCTCTCACACACTGACTCCCTCACACACACTGACTCCCTCTCACACACTGACTCCCTCACACACATTGACTCCCTCACACACACTGACTCCCTCACACACTGACTCCCTCACGCACTGACTCCCTCACGCACTGACTCCCTCACACGCACTGACTCCCTCACACGCACTGACTCCCTCTCACACTGACTCCCTCACACACACTGACTCCCTCACACACACTGACTCCCTCACACACACTGACTCCCTCTCACACAATGACTTCATCTCACACATTGACTCCCTCACACACACTGACTCCCTAACACACACTGACTCCCTCACACACACTGACTCCCTCTCACACACTGACTCGCTCTCACACACTGACTCCCTCTCACACACTGACTCCCTCACACACACTGACCCCCTCACACACTGACTCCCTCTCACACACTCTGACTCCCTCACACACACTGACTCCCTCACACACACTGACTCCCTCTCACACTGACTCCCTCTCACACTGACTCCCTCTCACACACTCTGACTCCCTCACACACACTGACTCCCTCACACACTGACTCCTTCACAAACTGACTCCCTCTCACACACTGACTCCCTCACACACACTGACTCCCTCTCACACTGACTCCCTCACACACACTGACTCCCTAAAACACACTGACTCCCTCACACACACTGACTCCCTCACACACACTGACTCCCTCTCACACACTGACTCCCTCACACACACTGACTCCCTCTCACACACTGACTCCCTCTCACACTGACTCCTTCACACACTGACTCCCTCACACACACTGACTCCCTCACACACACTGACTCCCTCACACACACTGACTCCCTAAAACACACTGACTCCCTCTCACACACTGACTCCCTCACACACACTGACTCCCTCACACACACTGACTCCCTAAAACACACTGACTCCCTCTCACACACTGACTCCCTCACACACACTGACTCCCTCACACAGACTCCCTCACACACACTGACTCCCTCACGCAATGACTCCGTCACACACACTGACTCCCTCAGACACTGACTCCCTCACACACTCTGACTCCCTCACACACTGACTCCCTCACACACACTGACTCCCTCACACACACTGACTCCCTCATACACACTGACTCCCTCACACACTGACTCCCTCACACGCACTGACTCCCTCACACACACTGACTCCCTCACACACACTGACTCCCTCACACACACCGACTCCCTAACACACACTGACTCCCTCTCACAAACTGACTCCCTCACACACCGACTCCCTAACACACACTGACTCCCTCACACACACTGACTCCCTCACACACACTCTGACTCCCTCACACACACTGACTCCGTCACACACACTGACTCCCTCACACACTGACTCCCTCACACACACTGACTCCCTCACACACACTGACTCCCTCACACACTGACTCCCTCACACACACTGACTCCCTCACACACACTGACTCCCTCACACACACTGATTCCCTCACACACTGTCTCCCTCACACAGACTGTCTCCCTCACACACGCTGACTCCGTCACACACGCTGACTCCCTCACACACGCTGACTCCCTCACACACGCTGACTCCCTCACACACGCTGACTCCCTCTCACACACTGACTCCCTCACACACTGACTACCTCACACACTGACTCCCTCTCACACTGACTCCCTCTCACACTGACTCCCTCACACACACTGACTCCCTCACACACACTGACTCCCACACACACACTGACTCCCTCACACACACTGACTCCCTCACACACTGACTCCCTCTCACACACTGAATCCGTCACACACACTGACTCCCTCTCACACACTGACTCCCTCGCACACACTGACTCCCTCTCACACTGACTCCCTTACACACTGACTCCCTCACACACTGACTCCCTCACACACTGACTCTCTCACACACACTGACTCCCTCTCACACACTGACTCCCTCACACACACTGACTCCCTCACACACACTGACTGCCTCACACACTGACTCCCGCTCACACACTGACTCCCTCTCACACACTGACTCCCTCTCACACACTGACTCCCTCTCACACTGACTACCTCACACACTGACTCCCTCTCACACTGACTCCATCTCACACTGACTCCCTCACACACACTGACTCCCTCACACACAATGACTCCCTCACACACACTGACTCCCTCACACACACTGACTCCCACACACACACTGACTCCCTTACACACACTGACTCCCTCACGCACTGACTCCCTCACACGCACTGACTCCCTCACACGCACTGACTCCCTATCACACTGACTCCCTCACACACATTGACTCCCTCTCACACACACTGACTCCCACACACAGACTGACTCCCACACACAGACTGACTCCCTCACACACTGACTCCCTCACACACTGACTCCCTCACACACATGGACTCCCTCACACACACTGACTCCCTCTCACACTGACTCCCTCTCACACTGACTCCCTCTCACACACTCTGACTCCCTCACACACACTGACCCCCTCACACACACTGACCCCCTCACACACACTGACCCCCTCACACACTGACTCCCTCACACACTGATTCCCTCACACGCACTGACTCCCTCACACACACTGACTCCCTAACACACACTGACTCCCTAACACACACTGACTCCCTCACACACCGACTCCCTAACACACACTGACTCCCTCACACACTGACTCCCTCACACACTGACTCCCTCACACACTCTGACTCCCCCACACACAATGACTCCCTCACACACACTGACTCCCTCACACACACTGACTCCCTCACACACTGACTCCGTCACACACACTGACTCCCTCAGACACTGACTCCCTCACATACACTGACTCCCTCACACACTGACTCCCTCACATGCACTGACTCCCTCTCACACTGACTCCCTCACACACACTGACTCCCTCACACACACTCTGACTCCCTCACACACACTGACTCCCTCACACACTGACTCCCTCACACACACTGACTCCCTCACACACACTGACTCCCTCACACACACTGACTCCCTCACACACTGACTCCGTCACACACACTGACTCCCTCAGACACTGACTCCCTCACACACACTGACTCCCTCACACACTGACTCCCTCACACACTGACTCCCTCAAACACACTGACTCCCTCACACACACTGACTCCCTCACACACTGACTCCCTCACACACACTGACTCCCTCTCACACACTGACTCCCTCTCACACACTGACTCCCTCTCACACTGACTCCCTCTCACACTGACTCCCTCACACACTGACTCCCTCACACACACTGACTCCCTCTCACACTGACTCCTTCACACACTGACTCCCTCTCACACACTGACTCCCTCTCACACACTGACTCCCTCACACACACTGACTCCCTCACACACTGACTCCCTCTCACACACTGACTCCCTCTCACACACTGACTCCCTCACACACACTGACTCCCTCACACAGTGACTCCCTCACACGCACTGACTCCCTCACACGCACTGACTCCCTATCACACTGACTCCCTCTCACACACTGACTCCCTCACACACTCTGACTCCCTCACACACACTGACTCCCTCACACACTGACTCCCTCACACACACTGACTCCCTCACACACACTGACTCCCTCACACACACTGACTCCCTCACACACTGACTCCCTCACACACACTGACTCCCTCACACACACTGACTCCCTCACACACACTGACTCCCTCACACACTGACTCCGTCACACACACTGACTCCCTCAGACACTGACTCCCTCACACACACTGACTCCCTCACACACTGACTCCCTCACACACTGACTCCCTCAAACACACTGACTCCCTCACACACACTGACTCCCTCACACACTGACTCCCTCACACACACTGACTCCCTCTCACACACTGACTCCCTCTCACACACTGACTCCCTCTCACACTGACTCCCTCTCACACTGACTCCCTCACACACTGACTCCCTCACACACACTGACTCCCTCTCACACTGACTCCTTCACACACTGACTCCCTCTCACACACTGACTCCCTCTCACACACTGACTCCCTCACACACACTGACTCCCTCACACACTGACTCCCTCTCACACACTGACTCCCTCTCACACACTGACTCCCTCACACACACTGACTCCCTCACACAGTGACTCCCTCACACGCACTGACTCCCTCACACGCACTGACTCCCTATCACACTGACTCCCTCACACACATTGACTCCCTCACACACTGACTCCCTCTCACACACTCTGACTCCCTCACACACACTGACTCCCTCACACACACTGACTCCCTCTCACACTGACTCCCTCTCGCACTGACTCCCTCTCACACACTCTGACTCCCTTACACACACTGACTCCCTCTCACACTGACTCCCTCTCACACACTGACTCCCTCTCACACACTGACTCCCTCACACACACTGACTCCCTCTCACACTGACTCCCTCACACACACTGACTCCCAAAAACACACTGACTCCCTCTCACACACTGACTCCCTCACACACACTGACTCCCTCACACACACTGACTCCCTCAGACACTGACTCCCTCACACACACTGACTCCCTCACACACACTGACTCCCTCACACACTGACTCCCTCACACACACTGACTCCCTCACACACACTGACTCCCTCACACACACTGACTCCCTCACGCACTGACTCCCTCACACACACTGACTCCCTCACACACACCGACTCCCTAACACACACCGACTCCCTAACACACACTGACTCCCTCACACACACTGACTCCCTCACACACTGACTCCCTCACAGGCACTGACTCCCTCACACACACTGACTCCCTCACACACACTGACTCCCTAACACACACTGACTCCCTCTCACAAACTGACTCCCTCACACACCGACTCCCTAACACACACTGACTCCCTCACACACTGACTCCCTCACACACACTCTGACTCCCTCACTCACACTGACTCCGTCACACACACTGACTCCCTCACACACTGACTCCCTCTCACAAACTGACTCCCTCACACACACTGACTCCCTCACACACTGACTCCCTCACACGCACTGACTCCCTCACACACACTGACTCCCTCACACACACTGACTCCCTAACACACACTGACTCCCTCTCACAAACTGACTCCCTCACACACCGACTCCCTAACACACACTGACTCCCTCACACACTGACTCCCTCACACACACTGACTCCCTCACACACACTCTGACTCCCTCACTCACACTGACTCCGTCACACACACTGACTCCCTCACACACTGACTCCCTCACACACACTGACTCCCTCACACACACTGACTCCCTCACACACACTGACTCCCTCACACACACTGACTCCCTCACACACACTGATTCCCTCACACACTGTCTCCCTCACACAGACTGTCTCCCTCACACACGCTGACTCCGTCACACACGCTGACTAGATTAGATTAGATTACTTACAGGGTGGAAACAGGCCCTTCGGCCCAACAAGTCCACACTGACCCGCCGAAGCGCAACCCACCCTTACCCCTACCCCTAGATTTACCCCTTTAACCTAACACTATGGGCAATTTAGCGTGGCCAATTCACCTGACCCTGCACATCTATGTGACTGTGGGAGGAAACCGGAGCACCCGGAGGAAACCCACGCAGACACGGGGAGAACGTGCAAACTCCACACAGTCAGTCGCCTGAGTCGGGAATTGAACCCGGGTCTCTGGCGCTGTGAGGCAGCAGTGCTAACCACTGTGCCACCGTGCCGCCCACTCACGCTGACTCCCTCACACACGCTGACTCCCTCACACACTGACTCCCTCTCACACACTGACTCCCTCACACACACTGACTCCCTCTCACACACTGACTCCCTCACACACTGACTACCTCACACTGACTCCCTCTCACACTGACTCCCTCTCACACTGACTCCCTCTCACACTGACTCCCTCTCACACACTGACTCCCTCTCACACACTGACTCCCTCACACACTGACTACCTCACACTGACTCCCTCTCACACTGACTCCCTCTCACACTGACTCCCTCTCACACACTGAATCCGTCACACACACTGACTCCCTCTCACACACTGACTCCCTCGCACACACTGACTCCCTCGCACACACTGACTCCCTCACACACTGACTCCCTCTCACACTGACTCCCTCACACACTGACTCCCTCACACACTGACTCCCTCACACACACTGACTCCCTCTCACACACTGACTCCCTCACACACACTGACTCCCTCACACACACTGACTCCCTCACACACTGACTCCCGCTCACACACTGACTCCCGCTCACACACTGACTCCCTCACACACACTGACTCCCTCTCACACACTGACTCCCTCACACACTGACTCCCTCACACACACTGACTCACTCTCGCACTGACTCCCTCACACGCACTGACTCCGTCTCACACTGACTCCCTCACACACACTGACTCCCTCTCACACTGACTCCCTCACACGCACTGACTCCCTCACACACACTGACTCCCTAACACACACCGACTCCCTAACACACACCGACTCACTCACACACACCGACTCCCTCACACACACCGACTCCCTCACACACACCGACTCCCTCACACACTGACTCCCTCACACACACTGACTCCCTCACACACACTGACTTCCTCACACACTGACTCCCTCACACACTGACTCCCTCTCACACACTAACTCCCTCACACACAATGACTCCCTCACACACACTGACTCCCTCACACACACTGACTCCCTCACACACTGACTCCCTAACACACACTGACTCCCTCACACACACTGACTCCCTGACACACAATGACTCCCTCACACACACTGACTCCCTCACACACTGACTCCGTCACACACACTGACTCCCTCAGACACTGACTCCCTCACATACACTGACTCCCTCACATACTGAATCCCTCACACGCACTGACTCCCTCACACGCACTGACTCCCTCACACGCACTGACTCCCTCACATGCACTGACTCCCTATCACACTGACTCCCTCACACACATTGACTCCCTCACACACTGACTCCCTCACACACTGACTCCCTCACACACTGACTCCCTCACACACACTCTGACTCCCTCACACACACTGACTCCCTCACACACTGACTCCCTCTCACACACTGACTCCCTCTCACACTGACTCCCTCACACACTGACTCCCTCACACACACTCTGACTCCCTCACACACACTGACTCCCTCACACACTGACTCCCTCACACACTGACTCCCTCTCACACACTGACTCCCTCACACACACTGACTCCCTCTCACACTGACTCCCTCACACACACTGACTCCCTCACACACACTGACTCCCTAAAACACACTGACTCCCTCACACACACTGACTCCGTCACACACACTGACTCCCACACACACTGACTCCCTCACACACTGACTCCCTCACACACACTGACTCCCTCAGACACTGACTCCCTAACACACACCGACTCACTCACACACACCGACTCCCTCACACACACCGACTCCCTCACACACTGACTCCCTCACACACACTGACTCCCTCACACACACTGACTTCCTCACACACTGACTCCCTCACACACTGACTCCCTCTCACACACTGACTCCCTCTCACACACTGACTCCCTCACACACAATGACTCCCTCACACACACTGACTCCCTCACACACACTGACTCCCTGACACACAATGACTCCCTCACACACACTGACTCCCTCACACACTGACTCCGTCACACACACTGACTCCCTCACACACTGACTCCCTCACATACACTGACTCCCTCACACACTGACTCCCTCACACGCACTGACTCCCTCACATGCACTGACTCCCTCACATGCACTGACTCCCTATCACATTGACTCCCTCACACACATTGACTCCCTCACACACTGACTCCCTCACACACTGACTCCCTCACACACTGACTCCCTCACACACACTCTGACTCCCTCACACACACTGACTCCCTCACACACTGACTCCCTCTCACACACTGACTCCCTCACACACACTAACTCCCTCTCACACACTGACTCCCTCTCACACTGACTCCCTCACACACTGACTCCCTCACACACACTCTGACTCCCTCACACACACTGACTCCCTCACACACTGACTCCCTCACACACTGACTCCCTCTCACACACTGACTCCCTCACACACACTGACTCCCTCTCACACTGACTCCCTCACACACACTGACTCCCTCACACACACTGACTCCCTAAAACACACTGACTCCCTCACACACACTGACTCCGTCACACACACTGACTCCCTCAGACACTGACTCCCTCACACACACTGACTCCCTCACACACACTGACCCCCTCACACACATTGACTCCCTCTGACACACTGACTCCCTCACACACTGACTCCCTCACACACTGACTCCCTCACACACACTGACTCCCTCACACACTGACTCCCTCACACACACTGACTCCCTCACACACACTGACTCCCTCTCACACACTGACTCCCTCTCACACACTGACTCCCTCTCACACTGACTCCCTCACACACACTGACTCCCTCACACACACTGACTCCCTCACACACTGTCTCCCTCTCACACACTGACTCCCTCTCACACACTGACTCCCTCACACACACTGACTCCCTCTCACACACTGACTCCCTCACACACATTGACTCCCTCACACACACTGACTCCCTCACACACTGACTCCCTCACGCACTGACTCCCTCACGCACTGACTCCCTCACACGTACTGACTCCCTCACACGCACTGACTCCCTCTCACACTGACTCCCTCACACACACTGACTCCCTCACACACACTGACTCCCTCACATACACTGACTCCCTCACGCACTGACTCCCTCACACGCACTGACTCCCTCACACACACTGACTCCCTCACACACACTGACTCCCTCTCACACAATGACTTCATCTCACACATTGACTCCCTCACACACACTGACTCCCTAACACACACTGACTCCCTCACACACACTGACTCCCTCTCACACACTGACTCCCTCTCACACACTGACTCCCTCACACACACTGACCCCCTCACACACACTGACCCCCTCACACACACTAACTCCCTCAAATACACTGACTTCCGCTCACACACTGACTCCCTCACACAATGACTTCATCTCACACACTGACTCCCTCTCACACACTGACTCCCTCTCACACACTGACTCCCTCTCACACTGACTCCCTCACACACACTGACTCCCTCACACACACTGACTCCCTCACACACTGTCTCCCTCTCACACACTGACTCCCTCATACACACTGACTCCCTCACACACACTGACTCCCTATCACACTGACTCCCTCACACACATTGACTCCCTCACACACTGACTCCCTCACACACTGACTCCCTCACACACACTCTGACTCCCTCACACACACTGACTCCCTCACACACACTGACTCCCTCACACACTGACTCCCTCTCACACACTGACTCCCTCACACACACTGACTCCCTCTCACACACTGACTCCCTCTCACACTGACTCCCTCACACACACTCTGACTCCCTCACACACACTGACTCCCTCACACACTGACTCCCTCACACACTGACTCCCTCTCACACACTGACTCCCTCACACACACTGACTCCCTCTCACACTGACTCCCTCACACACACTGACTCCCACACACACTGACTCCCTCTCACACTGACTCCCTCACACACACTCTGACTCCCTCACACACACTGACTCCCTCACACACTGACTCCCTCACACACTGACTCCCTCTCACACACTGACTCCCTCACACACACTGACTCCCTCTCACACTGACTCCCTCACACACACTGACTCCCACACACACTGTGTCCCTAAAACACACTGACTCCCTCACACACACTGACTCCCTCACACACACTGACTCCCTCTCACACACTGACTCGCTCTCACACACTGACTCGCTCTCACACACTGACTCCCTCACACACACTGACCCCCTCACACACACTGACCCACTCACACACACTAACTCCCTCAAATACACTGACTTCCTCTCACACACTGACTCCCTCACACACTGACTCCCTCTCACACACTGACTCCCTCACACACACTGACTCCCTCACACACACTGACTCCCTATCACACTGACTCCCTCACACACATTGACTCCCTCACACACTGACTCCCTCACACACTGACTCCCTCACACACACTCTGACTCCCTCACACACACTGACTCCCTCACACACACTGACTCCCTCACACACTGACTCCCTCACACACTGACTCCCTCTCACACACTGACTCCCTCACACACACTGACTCCCTCTCACACACTGACTCCCTCTCACACTGACTCCCTCACACACACTCTGACTCCCTCACACACACTCTGACTCCCTCACATATACTGACTCCCTCACACACTGACTCCCTCACACACTGACTCCCTCTCACACACTGACTCCCTCACACACACTGACTCCCTCTCACACTGACTCCCTCACACACACTGACTCCCACACACACTGTGTCCCTAAAACACACTGACTCCCTCACACACACTGACTCCGTCACACACACTGACTCCCTCAGACACTGACTCCCTCACACACACTGACTCCCTCACACACACTGACTCCCTCACACACACTGACTCCCTCAGACACTGACTCCTTCACACACACTGACTCCCTCACACACACTGACCCCCTCACACACACTGACTCCCTCACACACTGACTCCCTCACACACTGACTCCCTCAGACACTGACTCCCTCACACACACTGACTCCCTCACACACACTGACCCCCTCACACACTGACTCCCTCACACACACTGACTCCCTCACACACTGACTCCCTCACACACACTGACTCCCTCACACACTGACTCCCTCACACACTGACTCCCTCACACACACTGATTTTCCCTCACACACTGACTCCCTCACACACACTGACTCCCTCACACACTGACTCCCTTACACACTGACTCCCTCACACACACTGACTCCCTCACACACTGACTCCCTCACACACACTGACTCCCTCACACACTGACTCCCTCACACATTGACTCCCTCACACACACTGACTCCCTCACACACTGACTCCCTCACACACACTGACTCCCTCACACACACTGACTCCCTCACACACTGACTCCCTCACACACACTGACCCCCTCACACACACTGACCCCCTCACACACACTAACTCCCTCAAATACACTGACTTCCTCTCACACACTGACTCCCTCACACAATGACTTCATCTCACACACTGACTCCCTCTCACACACTGACTCCCTCTCACACACTGACTCCCTCTCACACTGACTCCCTCACACACACTGACTCCCTCACACACACTGACTCCCTCACACACTGTCTCCCTCTCACACACTGACTCCCTCATACACACTGACTCCCTCACACACACTGACTCCCTATCACACTGACTCCCTCACACACATTGACTCCCTCACACACTGACTCCCTCACACACTGACTCCCTCACACACACTCTGACTCCCTCACACACACTGACTCCCTCACACACACTGACTCCCTCACACACTGACTCCCTCTCACACACTGACTCCCTCACACACACTGACTCCCTCTCACACACTGACTCCCTCTCACACTGACTCCCTCACACACACTCTGACTCCCTCACACACACTGACTCCCTCACACACTGACTCCCTCACACACTGACTCCCTCTCACACACTGACTCCCTCACACACACTGACTCCCTCTCACACTGACTCCCTCACACACACTGACTCCCACACACACTGACTCCCTCTCACACTGACTCCCTCACACACACTCTGACTCCCTCACACACACTGACTCCCTCACACACTGACTCCCTCACACACTGACTCCCTCTCACACACTGACTCCCTCACACACACTGACTCCCTCTCACACTGACTCCCTCACACACACTGACTCCCACACACACTGTGTCCCTAAAACACACTGACTCCCTCACACACACTGACTCCCTCACACACACTGACTCCCTCTCACACACTGACTCGCTCTCACACACTGACTCGCTCTCACACACTGACTCCCTCACACACACTGACCCCCTCACACACACTGACCCACTCACACACACTAACTCCCTCAAATACACTGACTTCCTCTCACACACTGACTCCCTCACACACTGACTCCCTCTCACACACTGACTCCCTCACACACACTGACTCCCTCACACACACTGACTCCCTATCACACTGACTCCCTCACACACATTGACTCCCTCACACACTGACTCCCTCACACACTGACTCCCTCACACACACTCTGACTCCCTCACACACACTGACTCCCTCACACACACTGACTCCCTCACACACTGACTCCCTCACACACTGACTCCCTCTCACACACTGACTCCCTCACACACAC
>NW_028270188.1:49261733-49266733 GCF_037043375.1 Chiloscyllium plagiosum
TCCCCTCCACTATTCTCACTTAGTGTGTGTGTGTCTCTCTCTCTCTCTACCCCCCTCCACTATTCTCACTCTGTGTGTGTGTGTGTCTCTCTCTCTACTCCCCTCCACTATTCTCACTCTGTGTGTGTGTGTCTCTCTCTCTCTCTACTCCCCTCCACTATTCTCACTGTGTGTGTTTGTGTGTCTCTCTCTCTCTACCCCCTCCACTATTCTCTGTGTGTGTGTCTCTCACTCTACCCCCCTCCACTATTCTCACTCTGTGTGTGTGTCTCTCTCTCTCTCTACCTCCCTCGACTATTCTCACTCTGTGTGTGTGTGTCTCTCTCTCTCTCTCTCTACCCCCCTCCACTATTCTCACTGTGTGTGTGTGTCTCTCTCTCTCTCTCTCTCTACTCCCCTCCACTATTCTCACTCTGTGTGTGTGTGTGTCTCTCTCTCTCTAGTCCCCTCGACTATTCTCACTCTGTGTGTGTCTCTCTCTCTCTCTCTCTCTACCTCCTCTACTATTCTCACTCTGTGTGTGTATCTCTCTCTCTCTACTCCCCTCCACTATTCTCACTCTGTGTGTGTGTGTGTCTCTCTCTCTCTCTACTCCCCTCCACTATTCTCACTCTGTGTGTGTGTGTGTCTCTCTCTCTCTACTCCCCTCGACTATTCTCACTCTGTGTGTGTGTCTCTCTCTCTCTCTCTCTACCCCCTCTACTATTCTCACTCTGTGTGTGTATCTCTCTCTCTCTCTCTACTCCCCTCCACTATTCTCACTCTGTGTGTGTGTGTGTGTCTCTCTCTCTCTACTCCCCTCCACTATTCTCACTCTGTGTGTGTGTGTCTCTCTCTCTCACTACTCCCCTCCACTATTCTCACTCTGTGTGTGTGTGTCTCTCTCTCTCTCTCTCTACCCCCCTCCACTATTCTCACTCTGTGTGTGTGTCTCTCTCTCTCTCTACCTCCCTCCACTGTTCTCAGTCTGTGTGTGTGTGTCTCTCTCTCTCTCTACTCCCCTCGACTATTCTCACTCTGTGTGTGTGTGTCTCTCTCTCTCTCTACTCCCCTCCACTATTCTCACTCTGTGTGTGTCTCTCTCTCTCTCTCTCTACTCCCCTCCACTATTCTCACTCTGTGTGTGTGTCTCTCTCTCTCTCTCTACTCCCCTCGACTATTCTCACTCTGTGTGTGTGTCTCTCTCTCTCTCTCTCTCTACTCCCCTCCACTATTCTCACTTTGTGTGTGTGTCTCTCTCTCTACCCCCCTCCACTATTCTCACTCTGTGTGTGTGTGTCTCTCTCTCTACCCCCCTCCACTATCCTCACTCTGTGTGTGTGTGTCTCTCTACCCCCCTCCACTATTCTCACTCTGTGTGTGTGTGTGTGTCTCTCTCTCTACCCCCCTCCACTATTCTCACTCTGTGTGTGTGTGTCTCTCTCTCTATCCCCCTCCACTATTCTCACTCTGTGTGTGTGTGTGTCTCTCTCTCTCTCTACTCCCCTCCACTATTCTCACTCTGTGTGTGTGTGTCTCTCTACCCCCCTCCACTATTCTCACTCTGTGTGTGTGTGTGTCTCTCTCTCTACCCCCCTCCACTATTCTCTCTATGTGTGTTTGTCTCTCTCTCTCTACCCCCCTCCACTATTCTCACTCTGTGTGTGTGTGTCTCTCTCTCTATCCCCCTCCACTATTCTCACTCAGTGTGTGTGTGTCTCTCTCTCTCTACCCCCCTCCACTATTCTCACACTGTGTGTGTATGTGTGTCTCTCTCTCTATCCCCCTCCACTATTCTCACTCTGTGTGTGTGTGTCTCTCTCTCTCTCCACCCCCCTCCACTATTCTCACTCTGTGTGTGCGTGTGTCTCTCTCTCTCTCTCTATCCCCCTCCACTATTCTCACTCTGTGTGTGTGTCTCTCTCTCTCTCTCCACCCCCCTCCACTATTCTCACTCTGTGTGTGTGTGTCTCTCTCTCTCTCTACCCCCCTCCACTATTCTCACTCTGTGTGTGTGTGTCTCTCTCTCTCCACCCCCCTCCACTATTCTCACTCTGTGTGTGTGTGTCTCTCTCTCTACTCCCCTCCACTATTCTCACTCTGTGTGTGTGTGTCTCTCTCTCTCTCTACTCCCCTCCACTATTCTCACTCTGTGTGTGTGTGTCTCTCTCTCTCTCTACCACACTGGATTATTCTCATTCTGTGTGTGTGTGTGTCTCTCTCTCTCTACTCCCCTCCACTATTCTCACTCTGTGTGTGTGTGTCTCTCTCTCTCTACCCCCTCCACTATTCTCTGTGTGTGTGTGTCTCTCTCTCTACCCCCCTCCACTATTCTCACTCTGTGTGTGTATCTCTCTCTCTCTCTCTACCTCCCTCCACTGTTCTCAGTCTGTGTGTGCGTGTGTCTCTCTCTCTCTCTCTATCACCCTGGATTATTCTCACTCTGTGTGTGTGTGTGTCTCTCTCTTTCTACCCCCCCTCCACTATTCTCACTCTGTGTGTGTGTCTCTCTCTCTCTACTCCCCTCCACTATTCTCACTCTGTGTGTGTGTGTCTCTCTCTCTCTCTCTACTCCCCTCCACTATTCTCACTCTGTGTGTGTGTGTGTCTCTCTCTCTCTACCACACTGGATTATTCTCATTCTGTGTGTGTGTGTGTCTCTCTCTCTCTACTCCCCTCCACTATTCTCACTCTGTGTGTGTGTGTCTCTCTCTACCCCCCTCCACTATTCTCACTCTGTGTGTGTGTCTCTCTCTCTATCCCCCTCCACTATTCTCACTCAGTGTGTGTGTGTGTCTCTCTCTCTACCCCCCTCCACTATTCTCACACTGTGTGTGTGTGTCTCTCTCTCTCTATCCCCCTCCACTATTCTCACTCTGTGTGTGTGTGTCTCTCTCTCTCTCCACCCCCCTCCACTATTCTCACTCTGTGTGTGTGTGTCTCTCTCTCTCTACCCCCCTCCACTATTCTCACTCTGTGTGTGTGTGTCTTTCTCTCTCTACCCCCCTCCAGTATTCTCACTCTGTGCGTGTGTGTGTTTCTCTCTCTCTCTACTCCCCTCCACTATTCTCACTCTGTGTGTGTGTGTCTCTCTCTCTCTCTACCCCCCTCCACTATTCTCACTCTGTGTGTGTGTGTCTTTCTCTCTCTACCCCCCTCCACTATTCTCACTCTGTGTGTGTGTTTCTCTCTCTCTCTACTCCCCTCCACTATTCTCACTCTGTGTGTGTGTCGCTCTCTCTCTACTCCCCTCCACTATTCTCACTCTGTGTGTGTGTGTCTCTCTCTCTCTCTACCCCCCTCCACTCATCTCACTCTGTGTGTGTGTGTCTTTCTCTCTCTACCCCCCTCCACTATTCTCACTCTGTGTGTGTGTGTCTCTCTCTCTCTACCACCCTGGATTATTCTCACTCTATGTGTGTGTGTGTCTCTCTCTCTCTCTACTCCCCTCCACTATTCTCACTCTGTGTGTGTGTGTCTCTCTCTCTCTCTACTCCCCTCCACTATTCTCACTTTGTGTGTGTGTCTCTCTCTCTCTCTCTACCTCCCGCCACTATTCTCACTCTGTGTGTGTGTGTCTCTCTCTCTCTACCCCCTCCACTATTCTCTGTGTGTGTGTGTCTCTCTCTCTACCCCCCTCCACTATTCTCACTCTGTGTGTGTATCTCTCTCTCTCTCTCTACCTCCCTCCACTGTTCTCAGTCTGTGTGTGAGTGTGTGTCTTTCTCTCTACTCCCCTCGACTTTTCTCACTCTGTGTGTGTGTCTCTCTCTCTCTCTACCCCCCTCCACTATTCTCACTCTGTGTGTGTCTCTCTCTCTCTCTCTACTCCCCTCCACTATTCTCACTCTGTGTGTGTGTCTCTCTCTCTCTACCACCCTGGATTATTCTCACTCTGTGTGTGTGTGTGTGTCTCTCTCTCTCTACTCCCCTCCACTATTCTCACTCTGTGTGTGTGTCTCTCTCTCTCTCTACTCCCCTCCACTATTCTCACTCTGTGTGTGTGTGTGTGTGTGTGTGTGTCTCTCTCTCTCTACCCCCTCCACTATTCACACTCTGTGTGTGTTTGTCTCTCTCTACTCCCCTCCACTATTCTCACTCTGTGTGTGTATCTCTCTCTCTCTCTCTACCTCCCTCCACTGTTCTCAGTCTGTGTGTGTGTGTCTCTCTCTCTCTCTACTCCCCTCGACTATTCTCACTCTGTGTGTGTCTCTCTCTCTCTCTCTCTCTCTCTACCCCCCTCTACTATTCTCACTCTGTGTGTGTCTCTCTCTCTCTCTACTCCCCTCGACTATTCTCACTCTGTGTGTGTGTGTCTCTCTCTCTCTCTCTCTCTACCCCCACTACTATTCTCACTCTGTGTGTGTATCTCTCTCTCTCTCTCTACCTCCCTCCACTGTTCTCAGTCTGTGTGTGTGTGTGTCTCTCTCTCTCTACTCCCCTCCACTATTCTCACTCTGTGTGTGTATCTCTCTCTCTCTCTCTACCTCCCTCCACTGTTCTCAGTCTGTGTGTGTATGTCTCTCTCTCTCTCTACTCCCCTCGACTATTCTCACTCTGTGTGTGTCTCTCTCTCTCTCTCTCTACTCACCTCCACTATTCTCACTCTGTGTGTGTGTCTCTCTCTCTCTCTCTACTCCCCTCCACTATTCTCACTCTGTGTGTGTGTCTCTCTCTCTCTCTCTACTCCCCTCCACTATTCTCACTCTGTGTGTGTGTCTCTCTCTCTCTCTCTCTCTCTACCACCCTGTATTATTCTCACTCTGTGTGTGTGTGTGTGTCTCTCTCTCTCTACTCCCCTCCACTATTCTCACTCTGTGTGTGTGTCTCTCTCTCTCTCTCTCTACTCCCCTCCACTATTCTCACTCTGAGTGTGTGTGTGTCTCTCTCTCTCTCTACCCCCCTCCACTATTCTCACTTTGTGTGTGTGTGTGTCACTCTCTCTCTACCCCCCTCCACTATTCTCACTCTGTGTGTGTGTGTCTCTCTCTCTCTCTCTACCCCCCTCCACTATTCTCACT